>NW_026542596.1:100265387-100308363 GCF_028750875.1 Macrosteles quadrilineatus | reverse complement strand
ATTGAAAATATACAAATCTACACATTTCGTAGGGGGGATTACATAGGAAACAGAGTAGAGAGAGCGGAGAGAAGAGAGAGCCCCTCACTCTAAAAAAAATATAATATCCCCCCCTAAATATCCCCCCATATATAGAGTTTATGGATTGGTTTATGGTGGGAAAGTTTGTTGTGGTTATTCCACGGAATAAGATCTAATATAAAATATAACATTCTATTGTTTAAATTAAACATACTGTGTTTATGTGATGTGCGAACATCGTGCAACAATTGCTAGAAATATTAGTTCACCTTGCGTGCCAAATTACATAGATTTTTCCGTCGATGAATAAAGCTATAAAATATCTTACAATAATCTTATATTTAAATTTGTATATCATTTAATTCAACATCACAATACTGTATTTCAAACTATTTATTGAGGTTTTCTTGGGGGGTTTATAGTGTAGAATTGCTAGTTAAAGGGTTTATGGAAGCAACCGGCTAAAACATAAACAAATTTTAATAAACACTACTTTGACTCGTGTTCGTGCTCGTGTTTGAGCTCGTGTGTTGCTTTGGTACCCTTCGGTGTGTATACTGTATACAAGAAGGACCCCAATCTAGGCGAACCATTTGGTCTACACTAGCGGCGCGCCGCACGTTGCTGCGGTCTGCGGCTCTACTCTGCGACACGCGCTCCGCAGCGGCGCGTCGCTGTCAAGTGCTGCCACATGATCAAAAACCAATCTCTCTTCAAAACGCACCAGCATTATTTGTTTTCAAAGCACGATACCAATGTAAGCCTATAAAATGTATTAAATATTCTAAAAAAGTTCTCTATACACTCCGAATTATTATTTTACTATCCATAATAATATGTTTTATTACAGTACTTTTATTATAAACGAGCTAGTTAATTTGGTCTAAGATTCAGTATGAGTTTTAGCACGGTGAAAGTATATGTGAAGCATTAATCGAATTCATAGTATTCTACTATTCCATCACTACAGTCACTACAAATGACTTGTTAAGTTGATTAGAAATATACATACTGACCTCCCCATCACTGCCATGGCCGCCGCACGAACATGCGATGCGCCGCAGAAGGGGCCTAGGTTGCACAACTTCAAAATTACTAGCCCAGACAAAGGAATAGTATTAGATTGTCTGTGTTACTAGTCTTCTCCACCTTCAAAGAAAGTTTCCCAGTGGTTCCCATTAGGTTTTCTCTTTTCTTTTTCAAAACTTGTATTGAAGTTTAAATGCTGAAACGCGAATCGAGTCGTTTCCACGCATCGTACACTTGGTTCCTGAAAAATACAGAAAATATATACGTCTAATAACACTTGCAATAATATATTTACACTTTTACTGTTGACTTACAAGACGGTAAGTCAATAACTTACTTGGTTTGTCTTTATGGCGTTCGTGTTGTGCATTCCAAATTACAGGTTCCTGTTCGCAAAAGTCCAAAACTCAATCACGCCATTTGCTCCACTCCATTTTTATTCCTCTACCCTTCAACCACACAATCACAACTGAAATATTACAAATGGCAAAAGTCGCAACACAATACCATTGCTCGAGGCTCCTATAGTTTATACAAATAACTACGCGTAAACTTTGGCTATCGTAAATTAAATTTATACTTATTCACGCAAAAAATTTGTTAGAAAGTCAAAGTACTTTTTATTAAAAAAATTTCAAATTTGATTAAAAAGTAAAGCGGTCCCGGGTAACCAACCGTGCTGGGGAAAATTCCCTAAGAACGCTTGGGACATCCCATTTTACAAGAACGTTTAGCTCGTATATTTGTTTTACTTTGTAACCTAATCGAGGATATGAACGTCAGCTTTTTAATTACTAAAGCATGCTCATAGCTTCATTTAACGAAAATAAATTAATAAAGTATTAAAGTCTGTCTAGCACCATGTGAGAGCATTGTGTGTTAGGGAATGGATTTCAACAAAAGAAAACATCGTAATTATCATAAGGTGTTGTATATAAAAGTATTCAGTAAACATACATAAAACCTACTCCCCTCTAGGGGAAGGTCGGCTAAAATGGGGACTCTAGTGGTTTCCACATTATATTTCGCTTACAAATATTGCTAAACTTTTGAAATTTAGACAGAACAAGA
Organism: Macrosteles quadrilineatus; assembly: GCF_028750875.1. Classification (NCBI taxonomy): domain Eukaryota; kingdom Metazoa; phylum Arthropoda; class Insecta; order Hemiptera; family Cicadellidae; genus Macrosteles; species Macrosteles quadrilineatus. Next base: position 100,306,242 of record NW_026542596.1, on the reverse strand, counting down.
CTACACTAATGTGTTGACAGAAACTGGTAGCTTTTGATCAATTATTCCCTAGATATAACAATAAAATTATATATTTTTTAAATGCATACATTGTCCCCGTTTAAGACGACCTTTCTGGTAAAATGGGGACGCCATAAGAGCACATGCAAATTGAGCTTTTTTAATGAAAAAGCATTTTTATTGAATACAAAACACACCAAACTCATCATATTACCTCTTAAAGTGACTAAACATGTTAGAAAGATTGTTATAGAAAATCAAAACTAAGAATAACTCAACTTAATAGATATTTTAACATATTTATGGAGTTGAAGTTTTTTTAATTAAACTTTACCATATTTATATCCTTAAGCATATCAGTTAGAAATTTATAAAACGTATAAACCAGTAAAACACTGGTTCATGCCAAAAGTGTTTAATGTGTATACGTTATTATCCTACAATCTGTCCAAAATGGGGACATTCTTATAAAACGGGGACGTCCCCATTTTGTCCCTACCATGTACGTCCCCGTTTGACCCGCCACTGTATTAATAAAACAAACATGGCGTACCTAGCCTCCACTTTGAGATTTTTGGATAGAAGAAACGACAAATTGTAGCCTAATAACTGAAGATAGTGATCAAACACTTACTTTTGTTAACTCTCAATTTTGGGTACGTAAAAACACAGTTGAGACACGGACAAAAATCCAAAGAATAAATCGTCAAATATTTAAAAGTGTGCAACATGAAACTTATAGTCAGTATATCAACGGTAACTAGCTCAAAGTAGAGTGAAATGGTTAGTTCGCAATAGTTCGTCAAAGATCAGCTGATAGCAGCACTAGTTTAGCAGTACCGGAATGTCCCCATATTGCCTAGCGTCCCCATTTTAGACAACTCTCCCCTACTCAAAAACGCGCGTTAAAACGCTTGTTGGCCGTAGCACTGGCGCTGCATGTGTTATAAAAAATAATATAATAAAATACTAACTAGGAAAATATTTTCCTGCACGCACGTAGGAGTTACAAGTCTGAATACAAAGTGATTAAAATATAATATAAGCTAACATGGAATGGCCACATAAATTGATGGCCATAAATTATCTTGACAAATTCAAATACAACTCCTGTGTATAAAAAATTGGACATAAAGGTTAACAAAGGACTTAACATGTAACAAAAATCTCACTAAACGGATATTTATATATTATTATACTAAAATAAGAAGCCCCTGCTACGGACTGTTTAAAAATTATAAACACCGAATCTCTTCTTAAAATTAAGTGATGTTCCAAATTATCCTAGATAAATTACAGAAAATTTGATCAATAACTTGAATTATTTGACAAATTGGTAAATTCATTATTGCATCAAAAATAGTTTAATGGAAATCGTCTATTACAATCGATAATATTACAAAGTCAATGAATATTCGGTAACTGCCGAACAAGAGTTGCGAAGTGGTAAACTTTGCCATCATCAAACTTAGACATAAAGTTAGCAAGTGGGGAAACTTTGTGGTGTTAATCTGACAAATCTTGGGATAAGTTGCTTCCGAACTGAGGCGAACTTTCCAGCTATCTCACTTGTACTGTAATGTTAAATGAACCTCACATTGCAGGCATGAACCACACATGAAACGGACTTCACAATGTAAGAAGAGCAGTTTTCAACATCCAAAGTACCTCACGACGCGACGTGGCTAAAATGGCATGATTTGTACGCAGCTGTGTTTTAATGGACGCAAAGATTAGTGTACTTATGAGATTACAGCCTTTAGTGATCATGGCACCGTCAAACCATCAAAAATGTCTACCAAAGACTTGACAGGATCATGTAGTTCTTCATCGTCAGATGGTCTTCAATTAGGCCTAACCGAACTAATTTTTGCTAACAGATTTTTTTTGCGTGTTTTTCTCCATTTGCATGTTTCAAGGATTTTAAAGATAATCATCCAATTCCTGGTATTGCTACTATGTAAACACCTTAGATTGTTAGATAACATCATTTATGCCGTTTGTTGCCCAATTTAATGGAAACTGTGTCTAGAAGAGATCTAGCTTGGAACAAAAAGGAGCAGCTACCAAGACCAACGATGTAAAGAACTGAGTTGTTTATATCGTTGACCAAGACAAAATGACTGATTATTCGTGATGTATTCTTCTATGGAACAAGCCTGAAGATGAAAGTAAGGCAGTGAGCTCGGGACTTCTCAGTGATTCGCGAGATGGTAAACCCGGGCACACGTCGCGTCGTGCAAATCATAATTTTAGCAAAAATCAGTGACAGCCGACCTAACAGTTTGAGTTTGGCTAGAAGAATGCTATGGTTTACGGTATCGAAGGCTTTACTGAAGTCAAATAATGTTAAGATAAGTACATTGGCTACGATCCATAGCAAATCGGATGTCATCAGTTACATGAGGCATTGCCGTTTCAGTACTGAAAGATTTACGAAAACCTGATTGAAAGCTATTGAGGATGTTATTTTGTGCCAAGAAGTAAGAAACTTGGGAGTGAATGACTCTTTCTAGTGCCTTAGAATGAGCGGGAAGAATGCTAATTGGTCTGTAGTCTTGCGGAAGCGATGGGGATGAGATTTTATTCAAGGGACGGACAAGCGCAGACTTCCACTTTTCTGGGAAAATACCATATCTTAATGAAGTATTAAATATAAAAGTTAATGTTGGAAGGAGAGCAAACAAGATACGTTTATTTAAAGAAATCCGCGGTCCTTTTACCGCTAGTAATACAGTGATGTGGTTGCTGGTTGGCTGGTACTAGTGACGGTACTATGTTACCGCAGCTTGTACTATGGTGCTGGTTCTGTTACCGCCAGTACTACAGTGATGTGGTTGCTGGTTGGCTGGTACTGGTGAGGGTACTGTGTCACCGCTGCTTATCTTATGGTGCTGGTCCTGTTACCGCCAGTACTACAGTGATGTGGTTGCTGGTTGGCTGGTACTGGTGAGGGTACTGTGTTACCGCAGCTTATCTTATGGTGCTGGTCCTGTTACCGCCAGTACTACAGTGATGTGGTTGCTGGTTGGCTGGTACTGGAGACGGTACTGTGTTACCGCAGCTTATCTTATGGTGCTGGTCCTGTTACCGCCAGTACTACAGTAATGTGGTTGCTGGTTGGCTGGTACTGGTGAGGGTACTGTGTTACCGCAGCTTATCTTATGGTGCTGGTCCTGTTACCGCCAGTACTACAGTAATGTGGTTGCTGGTTGGCTGGTACTGGTGAGGGTACTGTGTTACCGCAACTTATCTTATGGTGCTAGTACTGTTACCGCCAGTACTACAGTGATGTGGTTGCTGGTTGACTGGTACTGGAGACGGTACTGTGTTACCGCACCTTGTACTGTGGTGCTGGCCCTGGTACCGCCAGTACTACAGTGATGTGGTTGCTGGTTGACTGGTACTGGAGACGGTACTGTATTACCGCACCTTGTAATGTGGTGCTGGTCCTGTTACCGTCAGTACTACAGTGATGTGGTTGCTGGTTGGCTGGTACTGCTCGGGACGGTACTATGTTACCACACCTTGTACTATTGTGCTTGTACTGTTACCGCCAGTACAACAGTGTACCAGTAACAGTGTAACCAGTATAACAGTGTACCATAGTGATGTAGTTGCTGGTTGGCTGGTACTGGTGACGGTACTATGTTATCACACCTTGTACTATGGTGCTGGTCCTGTTACCAGTACTAGGCCCTACAGTGATGTGGTTGCTGGTTGGCTAGTACTGATGACGGTACTATGTTACCGCAGCTTGTACTATGGTGCTGGTCCTGTTACCGCCAGTACTACAGTGATGTGGTTGCTGGTTGGCTGGTACTGCTCGGGACGTTACTATGTTACCACACCTTGTACTATTGTGCTTGTTCTGTTACCGCCAGTACAACAGTGTACCAGTAACAGTGTAGCCAGTATAACAGTGTACTACAGTGATATGGTTGCTGGTTGGCTGGTACTGGTGACGGTCGGCCTCCACGCCAGCTTGTACTATTGTGCTTGTACTGCTACCGCCAGTACTACAGTGATGTGGTTGCTGGTTGGCTGGTACCGGTGACGGTCGGCCTCCACGCCAGCTTGTACTATTGTGCTTGTACTGCTACCGCCAGTACTACAGTGATGTGGTTGCTGGTTGGCTGGTACCGGTGACGGTCGGCCTCCACGCCAGCCTTGGCCTGCTTGCCTGTTTGCACCTCGCTACACTCTAACACCAAGTGAAAGTTGATGGTAATGACATTTGAGATTCGTTTGTCAGGCTTAATTTGTCTCTGGCCTACTTCTTCGATTAGTAACTTAAAAAATATCTTTATTGACTGTTATGTTTATGTACATAGGACTTTGAACGAATATGTTTTATTCACGTATAAATTTAATTGGAGATAATAACTTATAATTATATAACTATATATCTATATAAATTGTTTATATATTTCTAAAGTTAATTTCTTCTACAAATTGAACACATAGTTAAGACAGTCAGTATTAAATTTAATAATATAATTGCAGGCAAAACAGCCGTTTTTATACATGTGTTGGATGTCTAAGGTACCATTTTTACTCCCTAGACTTCTCAGCCCCTAGAGATAAAATATCTGCTATTGTAATTGTAAACAGTTTTAAATTTGGATTTTAACAATCGCATTGAGATCGATCGGTAATCTTTCAGCTTATTGTTGCATTCTTGTTAATAGTTCAATATATCGATGGTGTATAAAAAATTAACACGGTCGTAATATACGAAATAATTGAATCTCTTAAGCTGTTTACATTAGCAAAATTGAAAAGAAGCTGGAAGTAGTTTTGAGAGGTTTAACATGAAAGTTATTTTCGTTTCATAGCTTAGTTTGTTAATTAATGACATGACGAAAAATATAGTTCCCACGGACAAAAAGTGTCTTTACAACCTCGCTTATTTTCCGCCTCGGCTTCGCCTCGATCGTAGGCCTACCCCCATGGAAACCCTTGGGGTCTCCTAATCCCTCAGGTGCAACGGCTGTTTGAACACACTGTAAACATGAGCTTGGATTGAAAAGAGTCACTTTAGGCCCTAGTGGTGAAATATACTATTCATCCCTTCGAATTATTCCTCCAGTATTCCAGTCGAATATTTTTACAGATCTACTCTTTAAACAATTATTGTTGATTTGGCAAGTTTTTGCTGTTTATATTAATTTGTATTAAATACTGTATTAAATAGCTAATAATTAGGATTTCTAAGACCACCTAACGAAAAATAATCAAAGCCACGCCTGCGACTAATCCTTGCTAATACAATGAACGCAGTTTTTGTAAGAAAATACCTGGAAAATCACAAACGAGTCCCCATTTTCTCTTATAAACATATTTTTTCCTGGAAACAACAAATTACGAAAATTTTACAAATACCAATTAAACGTGTCACTTTCGTTCTAATGAACTTATTTAGGAGTGTTTTGAATAACAATCTTTTAACACTTCTATAAAAATTCGAAATTCTTTCTAGTGCGGACTACTTTTAGCTATGTGCTATAACTTAAATCAAAATACAATTACAGTATTACAGTACATTGTTTTAGGCAAAGAATTTGAGAAATACATGACACACTTTAATGTAACAATTAAATTAAATATCCAATTAACAGGATTATAGTTAATTTAATTACATTTTAATAATATTAACCTATTTGGGTATACAGTAGACACCCTATTAGCTGTAGAATTTTTCTTTGATAGAACCTTATAAGATGAGTATCTTAAAAATTTACCCTCTTGTAATCGTTTCCCTCAGGCTATTTTTGCCAATTTTTAAACTCTTTTCAACCATGACACCAATCCAGAGCTTTTAAAAAAACATCTTCAAGAAAACAGACCAGGCAAATTATGTATAGCACGCTAATCTTAATGCAATTGACCATATCATTCTGACATACTGCATTATTTATGATGTCTTTGAAATTTATTGAAAACCACAATATTTTCAGAAAGCTTAGCACTGTAATAAAATTAGCACCTCTTAATCTGGCAATTTGAGTACTACGTTGTTCAGTAATACAAATGGTGATTGTTCACTATATGACTCGTTATCTGAGTTTCAGACTCAATTGAATTTTCATTAGTCGCACTACCCACAATTGTACAAACCCAATCCTTCCTTACAGACCTGCATGTCACCTACTTATGTCATTGAATAAGAAATTGAAGCATCTAATCTCAGATCTTTAAATTTGTATTTAACAGAATATGTTAATTCTTCTTCTGTTTGTTAAACATTTTTATCCATCGACCGAAGGACCAAGGTTTAATTTGTTGAATTTAGTGTTGACTATGGATTGAACTAGTCAGCTCACTGCCTTGATGTAGCCAGTAAAGGGAACGAATATTGACAGTGGTGCGTTCCGTGAGTGGCTACAACTATGTTCTATTTAAAGACTGAATTGCCACAGGCACATCTGCTCCGTACAGATGGGATGACTACTTCGACTTCAGTATCCAAAAATCAAAGATTCTATCTGTATTGTATACGAAAAAGAATTATCTACCGACATGTTTTATCTACATGAAGCTCTAAGATCTGGTTATACAATATTAATACTGTTAATACTGTTCAATGAAATGGCGACCATACATAGTAGGTATTTTAAGAAAAGTATGAATGGAGATGAGTGTAGGATGAGTGGCGCGATCTTGTAGTCTTGTTAGTGACTAAGGCTGACATTCCTTAGACACAGCTGTTAATTAATAGCCCATACAGCTAATGGCAACTAAGGGACCTACAGTTTATAGTGGAATCCGAACCACATTTTTCCTTGGTATATACGAATTGGTCTAATAATCAGGATAGTGCTGCGGATAAACGTGGTACTCACTCGTGCGGACGTTAATCCACACCAGGGAGTATCGCATCCACAGTGCATCCCTATAAATATCCACAATTCGTGACCTCCTAGTAGCTGGATTACAGGACGACGCCAACCGTCCCAGTCCAAACAGGACTGATGAACAAACATAATAATTAGTCCAAATTACACTAAATTACCACAACAGAAGATACATTTGATCCTTACAAAGGAATGTACACTAAATTACCACAATGTAAGGTACAGTTGTTCACCACAAAGGTACATTAAAAAAGGATCACAAAAAAGGTTTATTACACAACATGTTTACGTAAAAAGCCATAAAGCTCTAAGATCGGTTTCTACAAACATGTTTATAAACAGTGCTATTGGGCATAAAGTTTATACTCAATTCTCCTCAAATATCACACACAGTCTTTCGAGGGGTTGCATTTATCTGACTTCTGCGCGCATCCCTTCAGTCTAAAACGGGCTCACCCCTGTGTAAATGTTAGGGGATGAGATCACAAACAACCCCTTGATTATAGATGCCAGTTATCCTACAACAGCGTCAATAACATTGCTATTTAGGGGTTTGTTTTGATGGTTTGGTTGGTTTAATTTGGAAAGTTTGCTGAAAAAGGAATTGCAGTAATTTGTATAACCAACCTTGTCACTATTGTAAACCGTGGCATTTACACTGAAGGTCTGATTATTGGTTGAGTACTTAACACGTATGGAAGGGGAGTTAACTATTTAAAGTTCATTATATGGTACTAATGGTAGTATGTAAGATGCTGAACGAAGACTTATGTGGCAAAGTTATTCTACTTATGGGAACTTCTGTTATCGATAGTAATACGCTTTTAATCGTACATTTTAAATCCTTGGGCCTAAATTGACTCCTTTCGACACGAGTACAAGATCAACGATGGAGCCAAAAGCTTAGCTCGGAAAATGAGCGAGGAAAATACTTTATCCCATGTGATGAACTATATTATTCTAAACCCTACACCAATTTAAGTCAAACTTATCGAAAACTTATGTTTTATTTTTTCAAATAACTTCAAAGACACTGATGAAGAACTACCATATTATTCTTTGGCCTCCCGTTTATTGAACTCATCACTTTCATCACTCATTTTACCGGATGTTTACAACATCGCTAAACCTATTCCAGTTTTTAAACGTTTGGCATGAATGACTTAACTATCATCCCATTTGACTTCTATGTACACCATCTATACAAATATTTCACATTGTATACTTTTGTGTCATCTTACCAAAAGTAAAAAAGAAATCTTACTGGTTTCAGAGTTAAATGCTTAACCAAAATAGCTATCTTGGAATTAATTGAGAGTGTTGAGCAGGGCGAGCCAGCATTCGGGATATTTTGTATTATCGAAGGCTTTTGATAATATGGACTCTACACTATCAAAAACCTTCTGTAGAGGATAATTGGTGAGGATTTCTAAAACTACAGAGTGAGAAGTGTAACTAAAGTATTATTTCCATCTTATCTTTTTGATCGTGCACATTTTGTGGGAGTTTCTTCAGGAGTCATATCAGACTATTCTCAATTTGTATGGAATCATAAAAAAATTATTCGATCATAACACAACTCACCTTTTTGGTGGCCATAAGTTGGTTTTAAAAAGTCCAATTGAAATATCGGTTAGTGCCTGCAAGTTTTGTTAATGTTAAACAATATCGTCCTTAGCTAAAATAAATTAAGCCTTATACTACTAAAATTGAAATCTCTTAGTTGATTCTTGTGAATGGTTTGCCATAAAAAAGTCACTGTAATGCTCTTCGATAGCTATATTAGTTGACATCAGTGGTGTGTCTTTTTGTTTAAGTTGTCACAGCTTTCATGTAAATTAAGCTAAACTATATTTCTCGCCATATTGCACTTATTGAAACAAAACTAAGTTACTAAACGAAAATACTTTTCCATGTCAACATAAGCTCCCAAAATGGCTACCATACTGTTTTCAATTATTTTGCTATTGTGAACAAGCAGCTGTTTAGTAAGGTATCGAATCATATCTCTAATACAATTGGTTTTGTGTTCATCATACGATTATACCATAGATAGATATCGATATTATAATCTATTGATACATTTATCGTTTTCATGAATTTCTTGGGATTTCGGTGCAATAAATATTTCCAGTGTCATCCAATTCAAGGTAAACCAATTTTAATCCAGTCGATAGCAATGCACAAATGAACTACAGTCGATTGAAAACAATTATTGATACAACCGATTGCTTACAATCTAAGGTAACGAGTGAACAAAATGCACTGCTGACGTCAAAGACTCCAGCTGTTTTTCACTCCTTAAAGTCGATTCACACACATCAGTCCAGTCCAGTCACAGTTCCGTTACAGTCCAGTTGCAGTCCAGTTACAGTCCAGTCACAGTTGCATCCGCAATTTCTCAGTCAATTGTCCGTCAGTTGGTTTCAGTCAGTCTTCCGTCTCTAAAATTCACAGTAATTTATAGTCAAAATTTTAAAGTTACAAACCTATATTCTATCAAATTATCATTGTCCATCTTGTTGATTGTTACAAACAGTACTCAAAATACAAACGCAACCATTTAAATAACAATAGTTATTTTTTTAAAGATTTTTAAAACACATTTAACAAAACATTTTATCATATCAAACCAATAGGCCTATGTAGCATATTTTGAGGGTCATAAAAATGCTGCTTGAAGAAAACACACTTTTAAAAATAAACACTAAAAACAATATTTTATCACAAAAGCACTTCCATGAATACTACGATTTTAGCCCTAAAGTTACCTTAAGGAAGATTACCCTGGTCAAAGTTGTCCTGGTCTGGGTAAGAACAGCGCTGCAAATGCCAAAGGTAACAGAAATTAGCATCTTTCCATTTTAAAAGGTAAGTTTGTTTCAGACGGTTAATTTTTTCCCTCGAAATCAAAATATGTCCCCACTCACTTGTTCCAGTTAAGACTTTACATTCTATTAAGTTGTTAACCATTCTGATCACATGAAGCCTTGTGCCATTAATGAGGCCCTTTTTGATGTATTAATATTCCTCGTCAATAAAACCACTGCCCCCTTTTATTAGTCTAATCTGTGTCTTGGCAATCCACTGACCTCTATATTTAAACACTCAGTTGGATTTTCTAGATGGGTGTCTCCGCCTTCGTCTTTTTTCAAGGACCCACTCTTCTTCCCCTTGGTATACTGACAATTAATTAAATAAAAGTTACTTGGCTTGGTGCTTTCATAACTCCAAACTCAAAATACACCCACAACCAAAAAAGAATCAAGATATTGGTTAAAAAAACTATGTTTTTGTAATAACAACATTATTCACATGAAGTAGATGATTTGTTTGATTTGTCGATCAGCTGTTTAGTTTCAAATGAATTAATAATGTCAAAGATTTGTAATTTAAATACATAAATTATTATAGTAAAGATTTCTAAATCATGGTAACTTATTCTCAACTAAATTTTACTATCCCCAGCATTAAAATAAAGTAGTAAGATGGGCAAACTTTAAGGTACACAATCCTTGATTGAAATGTAGTAGGTATACATTAAGTGTCATAATACACAGAAATTATTATGTAGTAGGCTTTGACTATTTTCAAGTAACAAACATATGTTTCTGTAAATAAAAATTATCTCCCATGTTATCCTTATGGAGAAATACGAAACTTTAAAGGGCTCCAGGGCCTCAATCTCTCATTATTTCCCTAAAATGAAAGTTTCCTGCATAACTTCACGTTACCCTCTTTCCAATGACACCAAAAACATGTCAATCGGTTCAGTAGTTTCGGAGGAGTAATTGTCACAAAAAACCTGCTTAAGTACGAGAGGTCGTCCAGTGGTCGAAACTCGACCAAAAATACGTAATGTACTCACTTATCTATTTTCACCCCACACTGTAAATAAAACATGTGATTTGAGTTTCTTCCATTTGTTTTGGTTTTCTGTTTATATTTCGTTGTTATTTTCGTTACCAGCATGGCAACGCATAAGATCCATGTTAATATTTTCAAATTTTTAAACTCATTTTTTGTGCTTATCTTTGAGCCTATTTAAATTTATAAAGGGATTCTGCACACCTACAGGAAAATAGTTTTCTAACGGTATGCGTAGATTTTCCCTACGATGAACACGAGCTGAGAAAAAAGGTTTTAAAGAAACATGCTTGCCTATTAATATATAGATAGATAGATTATCATTGTCCATCTTGTTGATTGTTACAAACAGTACTCAAAATACAAACGCAACCATTTAAATAACTATAACACTATTTTATAACCTCAAACAGTTCCGTCAGGCGTCCGAACAATCAAAAAGTATCGTTGGAAAGAAATCTGAAATTGACTGATGGATGCCAGCAGAGTGACTGACGGGACTGCAACGGATGAGTGTAGATAGCGCATTAGAAAATCCATAAAAGAATATTTTTGTTAACTGTGACGTGCCTGAAGTGACTTTACTGTGACGTGCCGTAACTGATGTGTGTGAATCGACCTTTAGGAAGAAAATAGCTCCTTTAGACCAGCAACGCGTATTAAAACACTGTTAGCGAATTTCCCATATAGGGAATAAGCTATTACCGTAGTACTCATGGTAAGACCAGGACCCGGGACCGATTTTTTTTTCGTTTTGAGGTCCCTAGAGGCCAAAAACACCATCCGTTCAAATTCATATATATATATATATATTTATATATATATATTTATATATATATATATATATGTGTCCGTTAGCGCGATAACTCGAGCAAAAATAATCCGATTTTGATGAAATTCGGTACAAACATGTAAACCTACGTTTATTCGAACGAGTTCGCAAACCAGCATGATCGGACCATAGGAACGGGGGTTTATGGGGGCTTTTATGGGGTAAAAATGGGTTTTTCCAATTTTTGACCCAAAAAACATAAAATTTTGCAATTTCTTTCCAAACTATTTTGTAGAGCTTAAAAAAACAAATAATTTAGTATATTGAAGCGTTATAATGCGCCTAATGGTTACGGAGAAAATTCCAAAAAATTGTTAATTTAAAATTCCCATGTTATTCTTATGGAGAATAAGTAAACTGTTGTAATTTGCTTGTTTATTAACATATTTTGCCCAAATTTGGAAAATGTTTTTATTTCTTACTAACTATTAACATTTTACATAAAAAACAGTTTTACCCTCCCTGTTGCAGCAAACCTACGTATGTGTTAAACTGATTCTATTTAAATAGGGAATAAAAGTTATATTTTTAAGGAGACATTTTAGTGTAAACCTAATCAGGCAAATGGAAATTCGCTTAGTCTGCAGGTTTGCTGCGGCGGGGGTATTTTTTTTTTTACTGAAGTATGACGATGAGGGGTTTCACATGTAGGCTATCGTTGACTATTCTTGATAGTATTTAGTTTTGATATTAATATATTTAAAAACAGCTGATTTGTCATTGTTGAGTTGGGTATAATGGTTTGTACACGTGTATGCTTCCAAAGTGGATAGTGATAAGGCAATAAGGCCAAGGCAAATAGAGGCCACGCGTCACTGTAGTTGGCCTCGAATTGTTTTTGCTGTTGTAAGTTTCGTACACAATAATGCATCATGTAGCCTATACTGGGATACAAAATCCTTGATGCGTTAAATTTGCAAGTTTTAAATAAATAATAATAGTCAGATTTTAGTCTCGATATTCATATTTTTTGTAACACCCTGATGCCTCCCGGACAGTTACAATTTTAAACTACATATTTTGTACGAAACAAGCAAGGGCCAAACCAAAACCTGAAATCTATTTGACAACAATTAGACTAAGTAGATTTGACAAAATTTCTGGGACTTTCCATTGACGCTACTGAGCTAGGAAACTCATACAAACCATGTACTTAGCAAAATGTCAACATGTTTGTCTGCCTTGAGACAAATGGCTAAATTTTGTAAATTAGAAACATTAAAAACAGTTTATTATTCCTTAACTAATTCTCGCTGGTCTTGCGGAATAAGCATTTACGGAGAAACAACTTTGACAAATTTATATAAAACTAGCTGAACCCGGCAGACGTTGTCTTGCCTTTGACTATTTATAATCACGCGGGCTTTGCCCCGTTTAACTTCTTAATTTTCAAGATGATCTCGTTCGCATGGCTCAATCACGTCCTGGTTGGAGCTCGTTCGCTACGCTCACTTGCCTTCAGGTTAGCTCGTTCGCTGCGCTAACTCGCCTCCAGGTTGAAGTTCGTTCGCTACGCTCACTCACCTTTTGGTTGCAAATTAGCTGTTGTCATAAATGTAAAAGAAATAATAGTGCTGCACCCTGTTGGTAATCCTTGTAACTTTAATGCTATTGAACATCATATAACAGAACCAACTTGTTAAATTGAAACAGCTGTTAAGATTCATTAATTCCATTTCTCATAAGGTTAACATGGGAAACTCCAGAGCCACTAGGGCGGAGCCGATTGGACGGATCACGAAATTGATGGTGTATAAACCTATTCCATGACATTCTTCACGTATGTACCAAGTTTCGTGGCAATCGGTTCAGCGGTGTCTGAGTTTATCACTGCCAAACAAACAAACAAACAAATATATATACAAACATCCTCTTTTATACTTATAGATATTGCGGAAACGTGTTAAGAATTGTATGTATAATATGAAAAGGGATAAATCTATTAAACCTTTATTTATTTCCACAAAAGTAGTAACGGTTTATGCTCTAACATTGTAGAGACTGTAATGTACAGTATGTGAAACAACTAGAAAATCTAAATTTTGGTAACAACGTTAACCCGTACAACATCAGATTGAATCGACCGATAGAACCTCACAAATTAGAATTACTCAAAAAAGAAAACGCAATATATGTGAACTAGATTTTTGTTCCATCTACTGAGGTATTTCTTTTAACTAACATAAGTAAGTGTAAGAAAGACTTAAAGAAATATTTTATAAAATTAGATACATATTCTTCAACAGATTTTTTTAGTAAACCACTCAAGTGTGGATTAACGTGAAATTGTTCTTGAGTAAAAAATCAAGACAATGGACAAGAAAACGAATAAATAAGTGTATTTACATTACCATGAAAATTAAAATAACTATTAGTACCATTATTTTAGACGAAATTAGTTTAACTTTTTTTGTATATTTATCTATAGCATTATTGTAATTACTATTTCTTTTTGTTAACGTTGACACTATTTTTTGTACCATTGTACAAATACATAAATAAAGAGTATTTTAATTTTAATTTGAAAACTGACAAGAGTAACATTTTGTAATTACTATTTCCTTTTTGTTAACTTTTACACTATTTGTTGTACCATTGTACAAATACATAAATAAAGAATATTTTAATTTTAATTTGAAAACTGACAAGAGTAACATTTTGTTCACATAGATAGATTATGAAAATTACAATGTTTACGTGTTTTTCTTGATTTTAGTTTTACACTACTTTAAGTTTTTAAAGGGAAACGGTTCAAAGCCTGCGTACATTTTCCTTTGAATGAATTTGACATATAATTTGTTTACAAGCTGTAACTACTACACAACACATCAATAACTGAATATAGGCTAGTCATTGAGCATTGTACACTGAAGTTGTATAATAGTCAAAGATATAGTATACGGCATTTTTTTGGTCAAAACGTGTTCATTGTCCAGTGAGTCACGGATCACAGAATACAATTTTAAGTACATAATACGTTGCTACGTTAAGTACATTGACAATGGAAATGATGTTGTGGACTTTTAAAGCAAAGCTTCATATTTCCTTACATGTGACTTTACGTAATTATTGGTCCTTAAAATTAAGCCATTACTACTGTTATTTATATGGTGTTATAATCGGATATAATACAGGATAGTAAGAACGTGTACAGCTAGGGATTTCAAAGCGGTTTTCAAATTAAGTTTTTGTTTTGTACATTTTCGACTACATAAATTAGTTAAAAAAATACTAATACTTTATAAACTTACGAGGCTTGATTGAATCCATATTTAACATACAAGAGACAGCCAGTATAAAGCATCCTCCCGATTTTGCAGTATTTTTCACTTGTCTGATTACGTATATTATCTATTTCATAAAAGCGCAATTTTATATATTGAGTTAATGCTGCTATAATTATTTCATGCATTTTTCATTGGTAAAATAGTTCCACGATGTTTCGGGATTTCAAATCTCAACCTACAGGTAGGAAAGGAACATAATAAGTAATAATAATAGGTTAAATACCTTGTTTACGTCCTCAATCCAAGTCGTCTTTTTATAACGACTATAGTTTCGGGGCCAACAGCTCCATTGTCAAATTTTCTGTCATGTCAACTACTGTTAATAGCATTGGTCATCGTTGTAATTCACATATACACATATACACCGACACACGTCAGTCAGTCAGTGTGCCGGTCCGCACAACGATATAATCACTTTTGTTTAGGCTGGCCAAAAGTATAAATTCTCAATACGTGTAAATATAAATATTTCGTGTGTCAGTGTATGTATATATGTGAATTTCAACGATGACCAATGCTATTAATAGTAATTAACAAGACAGAACATTTTACAATGGGGCTGTTGGCTCCGAAACTATAGTCATTATAAAAAGACGACTTGGATTGAGGACGTAAACAAGGTATTTAACCTATTATTATTACTCATTATCAATCCAGGAGGCAAACATGGATGAACATAATACGATTAGTACATAAAATAGCTACTGTTAGTACAGTAAACTAATCCAAATTTAACAAATAATATAGGGCCTAAGCAAGAATCAAAATAGAAAATCAATTTTGAAAGTGTAAATATCTAGAAAGATCCACTAACAGCATTTGCCTATCGTAATCAATATCAGCGGCGGGAGCCAGGCGATTACCCGACACAAGCGGCAGAACCAGACGTGCAATTAACTTCAGATTGAATTAATAAACGTCAATTTGCGGTCACTCCTCCAGCAGCGCATGCGCGCACTTTCCACCACTTTCTCTAGCGCAAACAAGTGCTCGTCACGTGATCGGAAACTAACTGAGAGTCTAATATGTAATCACTAATCGCCAATCGGACTATTTTTGGGTTTGTGTATCACTTGTTGGTTGAGTAAATTCAACTAGGTGGCGTTCTCAGAGGCATCCACAAAATTGAGGGGTTTATCAAGGGTTTATATTATATTGTTTTGGTCATACTGCAGTAATAACAGTCGTTTTTAATGCATGCGTTGGGGGTCTAAAGTAGCATTTTTACTCTTTAGGAAGTAAAAATAGTTTTTAGCCTATATGGAGTAAAAATCAGCTGTTGTCAACTCAGTTGTAAATTTCTATTGTAAACGATTGCATGTATCGAAATATGTATCGATTCGTGCTTCGTAATCATTTTAACCTACATTCTACAGTATCTTCCCATAGCGTTTTAGCATTGCAGATACATTAATCCATTCCCACACTCAACACGCTCACATTTACTACTTCCTTTACCTTCTATGTCGTGGGGATGCTTCCATCCATTCTCATAGCATTTCAGCATTGCAGATACATTAATCTAACTGCTACAAACGGTTGCCAGTTCCCACACTCCACACTACTAACCTTACTACTTCCTTCACCTCTTCTTACGTCGCGGACCTGTTTCCCTCTCTTCCCATAGAATTTTAAGATTGTAGATACCTTAATCTAATCGTCATAAACAGATCCCACACTCCGGACAGCTCACCTTGACTACTGTCTTCACCACTTCCTACGTCTCGGACCTGTTTCTCTCCCTTCCCATAGCATTTTAGGATTGCAGATCCCTTAATCTAATCGTCATAAACAGTGTGGGCACTCCGAACTGCTCGCAATTACTAATTCCTTCACCACTTCCTACGTCACGGACCTGTTTACCTCCGTTCCCAAAGCATTTTAGGATTGCAGATACCTTAATCTAATCGTCATAAACAGTTCCTACACTCCGGACTGCTCGCCTTTACTACTTCCTTCACCACTTCCTACGCCACGGACCTGTTTCCCTCCATTTCCACAGCATTTTATGGTTGCAGATACCTAAATCTAATCGTCATAAACAGTTCACACACTCCGGACAGCTCGCCTTGACTACTTCCTTCACTACTTCCTACGTCGCGGACCTGTTTTCTTCCCTTCACATAGCATTTTAGGATTGTAGATACCTTAACCTAATCGTCATAAGCAATTTCCACACTCCGGACAGCTCGCCTTAAATACTTCCTTCACCACTTCCTACGTCGCGTACCTGTTTTCCTCCCTTCCCATAGAATTTTAGGAATGCAGATACCTATATCTAATCGTCATAAACAGTTTCCACACTCCAGACTGCTCACCTTTAGTACTTCCTTCACCACTTCCTACGTCACGGACCTTAAGCTAGTGTTGTCATTTGATTATATTTATGATTCATGCCGTTTCTGTTCTAATATATGTGGAATAATGCAATCAGCTTTTTCTTTTTCTACTGCATTCAAAAGTCAACAGCTTATCATATGTCTTTGTTTATGTGTCAAATACTGCTTCCATAAGGATTACGTTGAAACTTTTAGACCCAGTGGGGCGGATTCCTGAGAGTTATTTTTAACGCCATATAGATGTTGGCACTCACCGATATGGTCTTTATCACCATCCAAAATTTGAAAACGATAAACGATTGATTTAGTCGTCTAGGAGGAGTTTGCGTATTACGAAATCCATAAGAGTCGACGTATAAGAGCTTCGCTCGCTCCGCTCAATAATAGACCTAAGGAATCATAGGATACAAAATACACTCCTAAGCTAAGCGATGGCTTGGACGATTTGTCATTAAGAAACCAACTCTGATAATATCTAGAATACTATCAGGTTTATAAACAACCAGCTTCGGACAGTGAACATTTCAATTGAGGTTAGTTTTGAAATTACATGATCGAAAAAGAATTGGTTTTGGTTTAGGAATAACTTTCTTCTTGTAGTGAACAGTTTATGACAGTTTGTCTCTTAGGATAATTACTGACTTTAAGTTTTGCTTGTGTAACGATGGCTTGGACGAATTGACATTAGAAACTAACTTATTAATGCAGATAGTGTATATTTTAGGTAGAAAGAGTAGCCTGCGTATGTGCTTATGCTTGTGAAGGATTTTCTTGGGGGTCCAAACATGGCTTCCAAACATTGTCCAGACAGGACAAGATTGTAGTTAGGGCGAGTAGATTGTAGTTAGGGGGGGGGGGGTTAATACAATGGGTTAACTGTTTCGTGAATTAGGAATTGGTGCTTAATTCAGATGCATCCGATCCGAAACCAGCAATCTTTGTGTTACCTTTAAGTCCATTTTTTACACAATTTTCTCCGTAAACTTGTACTCATTCTTTCAAGAATAAAATCTTAAGATGCTTGTGAAGTATTTACACTTCAGCCTGTTATTTATTTGGTGAATTTGGAATTTTCAAATTCAAGCTATTTCAAACAACATTTTTTTAAGGACTAGCTAACTTTAAAGCTACAGTTTTAACAATTGAACGGTAACTGAAGAATACAAAACAGCACTATTGACTTGTGCAAAAAATAATAATGGGTTCCCCAATGGCTGTCGCCCGGTGAAGTGGGACTAATGGTATACAATGGGCAGGGATGGCTGGGATCCCTCCCTGGGGCTGCCATTACATCTGGCACTCACCCTCTCTCTTTCCCGGGGGGTCGGCAGCTTTCTAAGGCTACACAAGGACTCTTGTTAATTTGTGTCTATACAGTCTCTACGTCAAGTTTTATCACTTCCACCGAGAGACAACTTGACGTAGATGCAGCCTGACGCAGACAAGAAAGGATATAACTTGACAGTGGCGAACCCGTCATTTGATAGAGATGACTTAAAGTCTCTTACCAAAAAAAGAGACAACTTGACGTCGAGAAAACTAGACGATGACCCCGTAGGAAAGGATACTTAACACTATTTGTGCTGTCGACATGTTTGAACATAAAAGTTGCATTTATTTCAATGTTAAGCAATTGCGGGAATTCCCGTCATCAGCACCCAACGTGTTAATGCCCAAGTAGGTCAAATACTGAGCAACTTTTCTAGCCAGACGGATTTGAACTCGGAAGGCCAAGTATCCTTACCTGACGCGAAATAGGCACTAAGTTTATCAAGAGCCAACAAGCTGTATAGCACGTATAGTATAGTATAGTACGTGCCCGGGGATCAGCAAAGCAGTTATAAGTTGTCAATTCGTGCTCGCCGCTAGATGGAATCTGCAAGAAAGACAAATGTAGCGTATAGATATATCAGAAAAACTGGCCAATGTCTTCTAAAATACGTGAAAAGTAGTCCAGTACGTATACTTTTTACCTGCTTCGAAAATGTTATCCAGTACTTTTGGACTAGATTCTAGATGAAATTGAGTTTAAGAATTCAAGCCGGCTGATACAGTAGGGCATGTCTTAGAAGACATTGCAAAACTGTCAAGTGATATATCTTTTGATTTATATTGATGGAGGGTTTCCCTGTTATTGCATGCGCACTGTTCTAAATAAATTTGCTCATCAAGGTTACCTGATTAACAAAAACATAAGTTGTCTTAAATAAGATATTTGAAGAACTACGAAAGAAGGGATACAGTTCTGAGATTGATTCTCCCATCTTTGAAGCACTGAAAACCTTCTGTTAGAAAAATGTGTTAAAGGAGAATATTTCGTACAGTTTAATGCATGCCAAATCCATTATATTTCTTGGTTAGGTAAAATTAAAAAGGGTGGAAATGAGAAGAATGATAGCTTCCTTTGAACAGTCTAAAGGTCAACCTTCTAAAGGGTTTCTCAAATGCCATTTTAGGAATCTTGGAGAGTTTCATCCTCTACGATTATATCATAATCTCTATTGAATCATTTTCCAGTATTAACGAATGAATGAGTGTGTTTGAATGAGAAGACTGAAGGATTCGAAAACCTGAAGACCTCAAGGCCTTTTCACACCAGCATACCGGACGTCCCGGACGTTCCGTACGTCCAGGACGTGGTCCTTCCACACCGCACAGAAACTTCCAAACTGTCTATTTGTTCATTTGCAGTGAGGACAGTAACACCTTTACTTATTACTACTGTATTATTATTAATGTTACTAATGCTTTTGTTGCCTGCCGCAAGTTCCTTGGTGTGAGCCTGGGTTTTCCGACCCGTGCATTAACGAACTGAGGGATAGCGATAGTGATGAAGACCTAGTGTTGTTATTCTCGCTTACGAAAAGGGTTAAGAACTAAAGGGTTTTGGAAAGTAACATTAGTTGAAACATGACTGTAGATGATGACACGGTATCAGAGCACGTGGTTTTGAAGTGTTCACTGCGCATGCGCTAGGCCATGGACGCCACGGACGTTTCAGAAAAATCGCTAACAGTGGACAAAATGCTTTTAAATCTATATAAATAAAATTAGAGTTTTGTCTGTACTTTGCTCAGAATTATATACTTTTAGGTTATTTTTACGTTTTATACATTAAAGAAGCAGAAACGAGTCTTATCTCTATTTCTGTCTGTCTGTCTGTCTGTCTGTCCCTTTGTCTGTAACACTCAAGATGGCATTTTACGCAATCTTCTCCGTGAAAACCAGAGTTTCTATCAAGATCCAAGTCATTTTAATGTATTCACTGGATTGGCGAGAGTGTCTTTACTGATTTAAATATAGCCTCACTACTTTGTAAATAAAATTACGGACGTTCAAAAATGCAGTTTTTTGCGATTTTTGTCTAATTTTCGTTCAATTTTATCACATAATTGTCTATGAAATAACGAACAGCTGTTCGGATCAAGATTATTTTTTCTAGCTGTCAATGATATGTTTACAAATGCTGTTTACAAATACCGCAACTATTTCGAATCACGTTTTGAAAGCCAAACCCAACCAAGTGAGATTAAAAACGTTTTTCTTACATAACGGATTTAATTAATCGCAAGTGCAATAATATAGTCTAATAGTGTAACCGTAAATGAAATTAAATAACTAGACATCGTCCAAATCGGAACCTTATAAAATGTTTCTTGAGTTTTGACAACCAGAAAGAAGAAGACCTTGAATCAGTGTTGTATAGGGCTGTGACACTGAAATGATCGTCGCCAATAGCTTACAAAAAAGGTTTCCACTCATTGACGGCGCTTCAATGGCGGTTGTGTAAAGTGTAAAGTAAAAATCACAACTGCAGTGGGTGATTGTAACAGAGGTTTAACAGAGGAAGTGCTAAACTCGCTTTTTCAATGTGTCACTTTCTGTTTCTACTCACCGTGTGATGCAATCGCTGGACCATACAGCCAATAAGCCATAGCTCATATCTTGGGTACGTAAGCCTACATATTATTCATAACAACCTTTTGACGACGATCCTTGATACCGGTACTTTTCCATAGAATACATGGCCTACCTACTTAAGAAAATAAAATTACAAATGACCAAAACCCCAACAATGTGTGATTTTCGTCACATTTCCTTCTAATGTTAATAGATATACTAATCATTGTTTAGAGAATGCGTAATCTATTAAATAACAAAAAGTTGTTTGGGTAAGGTTGCCTTTTTTTCAAACTGACACCGAAAAGTTTACGCTATAACTTTTACGAGAAAATCCAAAAGCAAGAGATCAATAACCTCGGGACTAGATATTAATGTATTTAATTAGTCCGAGTTATGTGGTTCTTAGGTAGGTTCTTACGTAGGTACTGGTTCTTTTCCTTAGAACCGGTAGTTTACAAATTTGATATCGTTGGTGTTGCACCTATTTATTAGAGCCGTCTGTATTCAATTTAAGTGATGTCTTAACTCTGTATAAGTTTTGCTTTTTCTGTCTGGATTCCAAATCTTAGCTAACCGGTATGCTAAGAAAATGATAACCTATTTGAGTAAAACATTTCTTGGGTAAACCATCATGAATGGTTTACGCCTTTATATTGTTTATGTATCAATAGTTCTTGGCATTTGTTGGATTGTTGTATTGTGTTGTTTTGTTGTATGTTGTAACGCATTAATGTTCCTTATTTCTCAGTGTTTCATGGAATGGACAAGAGCACCTTTGATACTGAAATTGTCAACCGGAATAAAGTGTTAAATGGTGAGGTTGAGGTAGTACTTTAAATACGTTTAAGTTAACCGATGTGGAAAGTAACTTTCAATTATAGGCCTACTTTAGGGCTACGCTTCATGGATCTATAAAACATTTTTTAGTTTAATCATTGGACATATGGACCAACACGATCCGGGTGACATTTAATGCGAAGCATTTATTTTGGCTTGAACTGTCAGATACTGTATTTGCGAAGGTTTATATATAATAGTTTTGCCAGCATATCTGAAAATATGCAAACTAATTGCTTTTCTTAATCTTAATATAAGAAAGGTTTCAACTGACTACTATAAGATCCCGTGCGTAGAACGGGCACACAGCTAGTTTTATAATAAAATCGTAGGTGTGTCTCTCAGCCTAACTAGGCGAGCTGGTCTAGTGGTTAGAGCGCGGGACTTTGTGTCCATGAGGTCCCGGGTTCAATCCTACAAATCATCAATGTATTTTATCTAGGAAATAATGCCGCAACCCCTACGTCTAGCCTGAAGTAATGTGAAAAACAATCCTAGGCTCGTGCTTAGCGTCCTAGGACAAAAAACTAACTAGGCATTGATACTTTATATCTAGTATAAACCCAACTAAAACAACAAATACCCACTCCTGAATATTATCCAGTTTACATCATCACCCTTGTTGCCTTAATTTCTAACCTGAAGCAGTAAAACCTCTGTGTCTACTAGCATCCCATTTACATTTTCCTTTTTCAGCTTGTCTGTATAACAAACTAGCCAGAACTTAACAAATTGTCCAAACATATTACGTACTTACTCGCACCCAAAATGAAGGCATCTCAGTCTGCCACAAATCCTTGTGCACTTGAGCACCCTCAATTTGAAAAAAAGATTAACCCACTCATTTGGCACAGTTCTTAAAAGAAATTAAGCATATTAGGTTGTACGATGTAAGTACGTCGATTCTCGTACACAAGCAACTGCAGGATTAGTCTCAATATCAATTGCAGCCACGTCTCGACGTGTGAAAGCAGAGGAGAAGTCGAGGAGAAACGTGAAAGTTCGGCCATTTTAACCGCTCCACGCCGTGGTCCAGATACCGAGTTTCTTTTACATCATGATCTTCCTGTTTGACAACACAGGCATGGGAGAACTCGCCTTGTTTAGTTATTTCTTCAACCGTAGGTTGTAGGGTGTATCCTGGTGTTATTTGTTTGAAAAAATCTTATCAGTTTCTATGACCTTTTCCATGAGCTCTGAACCTCGGCCTATGTTCATAAATTATTGCTTAATGTTTTCGTATGTTTTCTTCAGTACCAACAAAGTGTAAAATAGTAATTTACTTAGGCCAAGTATATTTACTATAGTAAAATAGTATAAAAACATTCAGCTCAATATCCGAATATATAATGTTATGTTGTTCAAAGGTTTATGCGGACAACATCACGATGGTAAAAAAACAATACACGTCGTTTCGGGATATGGAATCTGATCCTGTCCTCTAGTGAAAAAAAAACTGACTAACACATACAACTGACAATACACAAAATCCCAATCTAAGTTAATACAAAATGCATAAAATAACCAATCGAAAAACAAAAAAATCTATATAAGATTTAGGGTAAATAGCTCACCGTGTAATTGAATGAATTTGTTGTGGTGCAGTAGTCGTATCAGAGCTTAAACATTTATTTCTGCTGATCTACATCTCCAAAATGTTAACAGATCACATTGAACAAGGATTCATTCTCTATCAGAGTGTAATTATGCATTTAATAATTACTTTATAACCATAATAACTAAAAGGCCTTCCCTAGCTCAATATATTCCAGGAGAGTGATCAAATCGGTAGCAAACAACATGTCACTATATTCTATGACTCCTTTACAGTCTATGTCAAAGAAAGAGAGAGATCAATATCTCATAAAGTGATCCAAGAAGATGAGTAAGTGAAACAATCATAATAAACGGTAGAGCATTCTGATACATACTTTCTCCATAAGCTTGTCACAACCTTATCATAGATCGGTGAGAGTAACTGATATTTTATGGGAAAAATCACAAAAGTTTCAATAACCTTTGAACCATAATTGTTACGGAAAAGTATTTAAGTATTGGATTGAAGTATTTTGTTTACAATTTTAAGGACCATAACACATTATTTTAATAAAAACCGGCTTTTACTTCCTCCCCCTATACATAGTATATGGAGAATGTATTGTTTTCGTCAAAATTTTCGAGTCGAGTTTTGAGTGGATATATTCCGTTTTGGGCCCCCCTGGACCAAAAAAAAAGTGGTTTCGAAGTGATGTCTGTGTGTGCGTGTGTCTGGATGTGTACAGAGCTAGGGACTACACCTGTGGTCCGATTTCAATGAAATTTGGTATGTAGGTTCTAATCCATAGTATCTCCAGGCGTTTTTTTATTTTTTTTTAAATTTTGATTATATTATTTTCCTATAAAACTCCATAAAATAACGGAAAAATCGGATTTTCCCAAAAAATGGCCCAAACGATTTTTATAAAATGTAGTATGTTATAGTCCTTTAAATTCTGAACAAAATTGTACAAATCCCATTTCCGAATATTTACTCTCACCGCTTATAAAGGTTGTTGACAAACTTATGGGAGAAAGTATGTGTCAGAATGCTGATACCGTTTATTTTGTGTTATTATATGACGTTTTTATGGGAAAATAACATAAGATACAATAGCTTTAGAACCATGATTTTTACGGAAATGGGATTTTTACCATTTTGTTCAGAATATAATGAACTATAACATACTAAATTTTGTCAAAATCGTTTGTGTCATTGATCCAGTATAGTATTGTTGGATCATTAAGTACATATATTTCTTGAACCTACTACTTTTCATACTAATAAATAACCAAAGATTTATAAACATTTAATTTTTACCATCAGTTGCTGTGTAAAATATGGAGTGATTAAATAGTAGTTAAATAAACCATTCTACTATAAATGTAGTACAAATATACGTTCCTATGCCAGGTGTGCTTCCCCTGTGCACTGTGTACATTGTACACGTACCTTGCAGAGTTTGTGTACACAGATGTACATGTACAATACAGTAATCAACATCAGCAATCATTTGAATGTATCATCCAAAAGCAACATTGCAATTTTCTTGATTCTCCCATGGAACTCAATAAATAAGACATTTTTGTCGAAAGCTTAGCGAGGATAGACAACTGGGGAATTTAGCCTTTAAATTTTAAGATTTGGAATTGTACAGAAATCCTTCAAAGATATAGGACAATTAAATTTGACGATTACGTTTATGGCAGTAGACGATTACGTTTATGGCAGTAACCAAATCCATACTGTGTGTTTATTTGTGGTTGATGTTTTATTGATTTTAATGTATGTTTTAGCAGTTTATATTAGCTGCTGAGTAAATATTAATATCAGAATCATATCATTTTCACTTCTTGACAACTAACTGCTGATGAGCAAGGAGAAGAATTTTACTGCTTTGATGATGATTCAAAATGGTCATGGGAGTGCCATCCCCAAGATTTAATAATTTAATTTAATTTATTAGTTAACAAGTATAGGATCACATGGGTATTGGTAGATAACCTGTCGTTGATCAGTCATAAACGGCAAGCTGCGCAGATTCGTCGCCTCATTTCCGAATTTGATCGCCAATAAGATAACAAAATTAGTTGAAATGGCATTTAAAACATTCAACATTATTGAAATGATAGTTTGATGTAGACCTAAAATTCCACTCATTGATGGTAAGATTATAAAAAAGATTTCATTTAACCTAATGCATGGATGAAGTTAACACTGCTTGAGCTGATCAGCTGATAAGAAGATTATTTGTATGCTTGGATGGAATGGTTCAGGAAGAAATGTTTGGAACTAAAACTCTGTGATGAACAATTAGATCATAAAAGGATGTGCAACTTATTTTATCGTAATCCCACCAATGACGAAGAAAATAACTTTAGGAAAACTTAGTACTTCTAATAAACAATGTTAAGTGTTATTCTTTAATGTTATTCATGGCACAAATATTAGTTTTGACAATTACACAAAGAAAATGGAGCGACAAAGATTCTTAAGCATAAAGTATTCTGGTATTTGCGTTGGTGACGATGTACGTAACTTTCTTTATCGAAGGTCATCAAACCAATCCTAAACATAAATCTCCAGGAGAACGTAAGCATTAATATTTGTCTTAATAAGTGTCCAGTGTTTTAGCGAATTTCCCTATTGGGAAGTAGCTATTACCGTAGGTGGTTCGGTAAGACCTAGACCCGGGACCGATTTACTTTTTTTTCATTTTGATGTCCCTAGAGGACAAAAACGCCATTCGTTCAAATTTTTATTTATGTATATACGTCCGTGAACCCGATATTTTGAGTATTTTTTGTCCAATTTTGATGAAACCAGCATGATCGGGCCATGGGTTTTTATGGGGTAAAAAATGGTTTTTCTCATTTTTGACCCTCAAAACACAAAATTTCCCAATTTCTCTTTGGAACTTTAAAAGAGTTAAAAAAAACAAATAATTTAGTATATCAAAGTTTTTTTTTTTACAGTCATTGGTAATAGATAAAATTTTTAAAATTAAAATTTTAAATTCCCATTTTATTTTTATGGAGAATATTGTAAAATGTTGTAGTTTGCTTTTAATTGATATATTTTGATCAAACTTGGCAAATTCATTTAATTTATACCAAGCTATTAACATTTCTAAGAAACACACTATTAGTTTCCTTGTAGCATCAACCTAGTTACTCGTTAAAATGTTAGTTAAATAGATTTAATTTAAAATCAGGTAATGGAAATCTACTTAATCTGCAGGTTTGCTGCGGCAGGGGTATTTCGAGATTAACTCGTATTAACAGTGGATTGACGACAAAGCTTGTAATGTATTTTAGCGTAGTCATCATATCAATTTTGATGAAAAAAATAAACCCCGCCGCAAGCAAACCTGCAAACAAGTGAATGTCCTTAACTGCCTAGTTTGATTTACACTCTGCAATCTTTACCAAGCTATATAATACAAATATATATATCTATAAATATTATTAATAGAATAGAACAAATGAGTTTGCAAAATGTTACCTATATTAATACTGCATATCCATGGACAAGCAAAATAAAACATGGAAATTTGAAATATACTAGAGAACCCGTGCGGCTAAATGAGCCTCATAATATGAAGCATAACGCCAAGGAAAACGCTATTCTTAAATTAGAGTAGTTCTAGTTACATCTTAGAGTTTGGGAGGAGTTGCGTTAACAAAAAACTGCTTCACGTATTATATATATATAGATACATATATAGATATATGAATTTGAAGGGATGGTGTTTTGGCCCTGGAGTATCCGTCGTTAGACATTTCATACTTGTAATCAAATGATGAATAATTTTGAGTCCCCTATTTAAACCAACAGTATTACAGTAGGAGCCCTATACACAAATTCCTCTCTTGGTCATCAGATAATAATAATCAATCAATCCCCTACAATCTCATTTGTAAATAGTTTACGTTTAACACGATAAAAGGGAAAATCAAGTGAGTTTATCACGAATACTAGAAAAATACCGGTATGGATCATAAACATAAACAAATGACGTTGTTGGCCCGAATCCTATACTAATAGCATTGAACATATGTTTTGGCAGTTCCATTATTAAATGGAACATTATTCCAATGTTAAATAATGTTTATATTCGGGCAAAAACGTTATTTGTTTATGTTTATGATCCATACCGGTATTTTTCTATAAATCGTGGTTGGTTCTCGCAGGAAAGTAGTAGAGTCGCGTCGGCATATATACAGCGCTGCAGATTCTTCTAATAGGAGGACCGATGCTACTAGATGTCGAAAGAGAATTTCTCTACCTGTGTAAATATAGGCTCTAAGTATTTGACCCATCCAGTGATTATCATCAAATGATTTCCTGGACTACTTACATCTCAGTAGCGGAATTTGTTCTCCTTTTGAAGTTTTGTATTTATATTGAAAGCATGCATAGTTTTACATACCCTATCATCCAATCTTTGTAGCCTATTTGAGTAATTTTAGGTCGATTTGGATGAGATTTTAGATGAAAGTGTAGGGTCGGGATAAACTTGAATGAGTTCGCGATCCTCGAGTTCGGGAAGGGGTGGTATAGTCTTAAAAGATATATTTAAAAATTTGGTTTTTCAACTTTTATCCTTGTAACATGGAAATGTCCAATTTTAGTATAGCTATCATGCAGAGCTTACAAATTAACTTTTTAAATTGAAGCGTTCGGAGAGAAAGAAAAAAAACTATATTTAAAATATCCGTGTTATTCTTATGACAAAAAAAAGTTAGTTGCAATTTGCTTGTTTATGGATATTTTTCAAATTTGGCAAAAGTATTTTATTTCATGCTATACTTTTAATATTTTGGTAAAGAAAACACTTCCCCGTAGCAGCAAACCTAATTATAATGTTAATAAAATTGAAATAAATATGTCTTGCTTATGGAAGTGTTTTTTTTGTTGTTGTTGTAAAAATCTGATCAGGCAAATTGAAATTTGCTTAGAGTGCAGTTTTGCCCTGGCGGTTAAAAAAGAAATTAAAACGTAAAAATAACATTTATCGAAGAAATTAACCAACAACTTATGAGTCATTTAGCTTTAATTTGCATGTTTTTTAAGAACAGTTTTGAGCACGGTTTTAAGCTTTGCCGGGACATAATTTTTAAACTTTTGAATGTAATAAAATGATTGGAAATTGTTTTGTGTGTTATATATTAAAGTCTAAAGGAACAAAAATCAATTGCTTATAAAAATAAAATTATACCCTCCACAGTAATTCTGCAGACTCAGCAAATTACAATTTGCCTAAATCGATTTCCATTAACATATTACCTTTAAAATATCTAATGTATTTCGATGGGATTTACAATTTAGAAAGTATTAGGTTTTAAATATGCTACTTAGGTTTGCAGCTATAGGGAACCTAATAAATGTTATTTTTGGTGGTGACATGTAGCTTAAAACGAAATATATAAAATTGCCAAACTAATAACGAAGTAATTACATATTTTTAATATTTTTTTTTCAAATTTTCTCCGTAACCATTCAGTATACAACACTTCAAAATACTAAATTATATTTTTAAGCTCTAAAAATGGTTTGAACTGAAATTGTAAATTTTATGTTATGAGGGTTAAAAATGGGACAAACCCCATTAAAACCCCATTCCCATAGTCCGAACATGCTGGTTAGGGAACTCAATTAATATTCGGTTTACACACGTTTGTACCAAATGCTTAATATCTTATTTCTTTCATAGAGCAGGGACTAATCAAGAAGTAGCGCTTAGACGCAGTAAATATTACTTGGACTTGGGTAAAGAAATGTATGCGACTTATGTATGCTCACTTAGAATCATCGTAGCACCTCTTCCCGCAAAGAAGATATAGCCATCGTAAACGAGCAACCACACTAACCACCAGTCCTGCACCATTACGTCATACTGGTGCGGTAAAGCGGTAATGTTGCAATCAAAGACCACAGAAAGCAGCCGAGTTGTGTCAAAGAGCGCTAAAAATACATGGCATGTCGCCGTGGCGGGAGCGACTCGGCGGCGCAACGACCTTGGTTTGGTTGACAAGCCACTTCATCATTGAGTCAGACTTGCCACCCTACAAACGCGGAGTTAAATTTCCCTACTGGTCGTTGTTTCAAAACGAAATTTACCTTTTCGTGTAATGTATTTGTAAGTGTTGAAGTAATACTGGTGATTTAAAAAAACTAGTTTGCGAAGACTCAAATATTATACAGTGATACAGTACCGGTACTGTATTTTATTCACGTTTTTAAATTGTGTGCTATTTATATTTAAAAAGGTTTGCAAACTTGAAACCTTTGGGTTTTTTTTATTTAGAGTGAATGTTATTATTAACCCCACAGTTTTGTAAAATTAGTACACTATTATATCATGGCAAGACATCGAGGGTATGGGTACATCATAATTGAATTAAAATAGTTAACCCTGCACGGTGAGGAGGTGTTTGAAAACATTTAACTTGACAAATCTTGGCTCTGATTGGTTGTCGGAAGTCACATGATTTGATCACGTGACTCATTCTTGTCAAGTGAAATCTCACTCGCAGTACTATGACTAACTTTTATCCTCAACGTTTATATTAAGCTCATGACTAGGTGGAAGAACACGAAATGATAAGAATTTTAATCTTGTACAGTTCACAAATGAATGCGTTGACCTCATTTATACTCAAGAATCAAGAATCTTTATTGCCTTTGATCCATACATACAGACAACGGCGTAGTCAATAAATGAAATAAATACATTACATTCTAACAATAATTACAATACTTACAAATGCTAATTTAACAGTAACAACACATACTTAAAATCAGAATCAGAATGTTTTATTGCCATAATAATACATAAATGTACAGGGCAAAAGTCACTACAGTAAAACTAAACAAGTAAAATCAGACCCATTAAAAAACAGATACAAACTTTAAAAGATACAAACTATTTACATTTTAAAAACGAAGAAACTCTGTAAAATTCCTTATCAACTAAATATTCCCTCAGACCATGCTTAAATTTTTTAAATCATGTTCGCCCTTGATTGCATTAGGAAGATAATTAAAAAGACAGATACACATGGAGAATGATTGGTTTTTATGGAAAGTGGTACGAGATAGTGGAATAGATAGGTCAAAGTTCCTCCTGAGATTGTAGCTGTGGTGAGATGACCCTCTAATATGAAACATTGTAGATTTTTTTTAGAAGGTTAAAGATTCAAAAATGAAAATTGATGGAAAGTTCAGCATATTATTTCTGCGAAAAACAGATCTACAAGACTCTCTATATTTTAGGTTGAAGATTAATCTGATGGCTCTTTTTGCAGTTTGAATATTTTCTTAGTTTGAAGTTTGTCGTTACCCCACGGGCACACAATATGTAAGAAAGGGGTAAACAAGACCGTAATAAGCTGTCAGAAGGATGCGTACGAAGAAGGGAAGCACTAGTTTAGGGATAAATAAGAACCCAAGGAAACATTGTTTGGTTTAAAATTGGTAAGATATCCACAGTGAAGTATCGTCCCAATAAAAATAACAGTGATAAAAGGTAAATTATTAAACTAATATTTCACAAAATTGAAAATAAGTAAATAAATCTTAAATAAAGCATTTATCACCTTGCATTGGGGCATAAAATAACCTTACAGTTTTCTTAACCCGATCAGCAAGGATGGTACATCTAGATTGTTCTATATGTAGTTGATGGTATTCGCCAACTGTTACTTTGTCTGTTATTATAGGCTTAGTTTCCTAAAATAACTCAATTTGAAAAACACAAAAGTGACCAAATGAAAGACTCTACAGAAGGTTTAGCAGTGATATATGGCCAGGCTAGGTTAGGTTAGGCAATTATAAAACTAAGTCCTTTAGGGTAAAAAAAAATAAGACTCGTATAATCATCAATTTGTATTTTGGACCACGATTCGATCCGCAATGATCAGGTATATACAAGAAATTACTATTTACAACTGTTGACACTTTAACCAAAGTACCTGGTTAGCTGCAAACCGGAGCTAAAACAAAATCTTGTTCTGCAAGAAATTGCGTGGAAATTTTTAAACCCACCGAAGTGAAGTCTAGGAAGGAATTTGGAAATTATTGTATCCTCCAATTTCCCCCATACACGTTTACAAGTATTACTAAAAACAACTCCTCTAAACCATTATCGGTATTCTCTATCCGGCGAGTCGCGAGCAAACTAAGTCCAAAATTCCACCAAAAGTAGTTACATCGTCCCTTATTAATTCCAAATGACAAATGCTAGTGTTAAGTAGAGTACGCACTTTTTGAAAGAATATATAATCCTGAAATATATATATATATATATATTTATCGACAACGGAGTTCACACTTTTTCGTGACGCCAACATTTTTGTGTTTTACCGGCAGACAGACTACGCAAACAGCCAACAATCTGAATGAATGAATGAATGAATACTGAATGAGTGCTTTATTTTAACATAAACATTCCTCTCATAAACATGATCAAACACTTAATAAACAATGGTCTACGACCGTCTGTTTGGTTGGCACACCTGGAAAACACATTTATGAAAATTAAGTTGAAACAAAATACACTTACTAACATACACAGATTTACATACAATTTGACATCCATTTTATACAAAACTAAAAAAATACCTATTGTTTACATAACTTTTATTATTTTATTTTTAAAATTACAATCTACAATAGACTAGTTTTTATTATGCATAAAATTTGAAATTACATACAATTATATAAATCCATGCAACAAAACTGTCTGAATTATTTAACTTACAGCACCTTGTTCAGTAGCCTTTGTTCATACAGAAATTCTTGTGTATTCTCCGATATATGCACTATGCAGGAAGATTGTAGAAGGTTCTTTTTAAAACACAAGAAATTCCCCAAGAACAAAGGCTACAAAACAAGGTATTATAAATTAGTTCTAGTTCTTGTCACTGGGGAAAACCCAATAACAGTCTGGGTAGCCGAGTATAGTGTTCACCTTTAAGGGCCCTTTCACACGAGGCCACTGGTGGCCGCCACCGGTGGCCGCCACTGGTTGCCCGCCACAGCTTTAACATTATTTTAAATGGGACCTTTCACACGCAGCCACTGTAGTTGCCCGCCACTACACAGTGGCCGAGCAGTGTCTCCTCGCGCAACTGCTAGTCGGCAACCGCCGGCAACTGCAGTGGCGGCAACTTGTCGCGGGGCATTGAATTAAATGGGAGCTTTCACACGTAGCAACCAGTGGCCGCCACAGTGGATGAGCGCTCAGGTACTATTTTGAATCAGTTCACATGCAGACTGCAAAGACAAACGCACTATGGCAGTTGTTGAGTGTTTTCGTGTTGACGTTTGTTTGTGAAAATGCGCGATCAGAAGAAAAATAAAGAGGACGTTGCTGAAAAAGAGAAAAAAGACAAAGGAAAACAACAGAATAAGAGAATAAACACAATAATAGAAGACAAAGTGGATGTACTGAAGATCTAATTTGCAAAATTGAAAAGTAGCCGGCAATTTGGTATAGTACGCCTGTGTCTTTGCCTTATTTTCTTTATTATCAACGCGAGAAGGAGATGTTCATTGTTCAACAGCATTTTCACAACTACCATTGTACAGTGGCTGTAGTAGAGTGGCTTGTAAGTTGCCTGTATCATCCACTGCAGTTTCCCGGCCGGCACCAGTTACCGGCCGGGAAACTGCAGTGGATGGTACAGGCAACTTACAAGCCACTGTACTGGTAGAAATGCTGTACATGCTGTCGAACAATGAACATCTCCTTCTTCTCGCGTTGATAATAAAGAAAATAAGGCAAAGACACAGGCGTACTATACCGAATAGCCGGTTACTTTTCAATTTCGCAAATTAGATCATCAGTGTCCACTTTGTTTTCTATTATTTTGTTTATTCTCTTCTTCTGTTGTTTTCCTTTGCCTTTTTCTTTTTCAGCAACGTTCTCTTTATTTTTCTTCTGATCACTCATTTTCACAAACAAACAATTCAACACGAAAACACTCAACAACTACAACCATAGTGCGTTTGTCTTTGCAGTCTGCACGTGAACTGCTCATCCATTGGTGGCGGCCACTGGTTGCTACGTGTGAAAGCTCCCATATAATTCAATGCCCTGCGACGAGTTGCCGCCACTGCAGTTGCCGGCGGTGGCCGACTAGCAGTTGCGCGAGAAGACACTGCTCGGCCACTGTGTAGTGGCGGGCAACTACAGTGGCTGTGTGTGAAAGGTCCCATTTAAAATAATGTTAAAGCTGTGGCGGGCAACCAGTGGCGGCCACCGGTGGCGGCCACCAGTGGCCTCGTGTGAAAGGGCCCTAACTCTGAAAGTCGCTTGTTCGAATACCATTTGCCATTGGACTACGAATGGTGCTACCTAAAAAATCCCGACGATAACCAAGAGCAAGGTTTAAACCGATACAAACCACACAAAATATCAACGTAGAAAAAACGCAAACAGGACAGAAATGCCGAAAAAATACAGTCAAAAACATAGATTTATTTGTATATGTTTAAATAAAGAGAAACAATACATTCATGTTGGAACCTTCCGGAGTTGGTAATCAATTATAACAGGTTACGTGAGGAATTGTAGACGTCAAGGTACGTAACCTGTTATAACAAACAATATACTTACACCAGTGACATCAGTTTTATATTTAAGTACTTATAGGCAACTAACCCCTATGGCAGTTAAAAAAGGTATACAGATAAAAATATGGAAATTGAAAATAGGATCGTATTTACTTTCATCCTGTATAAAAACGTGAAAATATCAAACGTTACTAAATTTTAACGCACGGAGAAAAATTTAACTTTATTTGGAAAAAACTTAAACTCTATTGTTACTTATATTTTGCAGATATTTATCACACACCAAGAAGCAGGATTAACAATACATTAATAATCATAACCAAGCAAGGTACAGAAAACCCCCTAATTTCATTTGAATGTGTTTTTCTTATATTATTTAATTTTTCTCACACACCAAGAAAGAAAGAAAGAAAAACAATCCATTTACACAAATTTAACAATTTTAACAATAATAGGAGGTTAATCACAGAGGTATAGACAACAGAGTTGTCAACAGAGATTATTTCCTCATCATGTCGCTGTGAGAGCGATGCGGTGACACAGTGTTGTGATGGATAGCGGTGACACATAATCCATCACAGTGGTGATTTGTTTGTCATTGGCTCCATCACAGGTCATGCCAGCTGGGTGGCGGTGAACTCTGCACAGTCAACACGTCAATTTAGTATAGAACTGATGTCGGTTATCAAATACATACTACACTACCATCTTCGTGTGCTTCCACTATCTCCGCGTTCCGCCACCTCCGAACCCAAATCTGTCCCGCCACCTCCGAATTCTTGAGTGACCCTTATAATCCCGTCATTGCCTGCGTTGTTAGCTGTCATTGCATCCACGGCTGCGAAGCCCCGTGGATGGAAGATTTAATAAAAATTTAACCCGTGGGTTAGGTTAGGTTAGGTTAGGTTAAGTTGGGTTAGTTAGGTTAGGTTAAGTTAGGTTAGGTTAGGTTTGGACGGAAAGTCGCAGGAAGTAACCGAGGATTAAAGGGGTCACTCTGAAATTCGGAGATAGCGGTACACGGAGGTGGCGGGACGCGGAGATAGCGGGAGGTAACCATTATCTTGCCCATTAAATACCAAGACACGTCTCCATCAACCTCTCATCGCGAACGATAACACCAGCTTCGTATAGCTTCAACCACTGCTATTCTACCAGTTTTCACCTCTACTCAAAGCTTTTTCCCTTCATAATGGCCAAACATTGTGAACAACCATAGAAAACTTGGCGAGCCCTCTGAGTATGAATCGCATTCTGTCATTAGGTTTTTGTGAGGAGGTGAACACCATTTGGATTCCATAACATATAAATGATGTTTTCCTACAGTTACCTAACAATGTACATGTTCTCTCACTGATTTGAGAAAGCAAAGTGGCCAATTCGCTAATCAGTGAGACAATGTTAACATTGTCTCACTCTAATTACTTTGTCTCACTCCAGATTTGCAACGTGAAGGCACGAAATAGTGAGCGCGTAACATGCAGGCAACGTCGTATGCGCGCGAAATACGTTGGCAGCACTGGCTGTAAATCAGCTGGTCAGCTGTTGTGCTGTTGTATTTGTCACTTCACATTAAATGTTATATTAAAAGTTCACTTCTGTGTAAAAATAGGTTATGTTTCTTCACCAATTTATTTTTTTTTATGGTAACTGTAGGAAAAGTATAATGTGCAACTCGAGTTCAAAGTACAATTGCCTCACTCGAGAAACCATTCCTCACTCACCTACGGCTCGTGAGTAAGGATTTCTCTCGAGTGAGTCAATTGCTCACTTTTCTCACTAGTTGCACAAATAACTATTAAGTGGAAAAGTGTTAAAACGTAACAATTGTGCTTAGAGCGTACACATTTTCAAACTATCCATCAGCGGGTGTTTACAAGTTTCTATCGAGTCGCGGAGGCAGTGATTAGAAATGCTGATAAAAATGTCTAAACTTACAATATCAGGTTTGACCGTTGACCTAAGTAGTCTTTAGAGACAGCTACTAGGAAGTCACGAATTGTGGATATTTATAGGCATGCACTGTGGATGCGATACTCCCTGGTGTGGATTAACGTCCGCACGGGTGAGTACCACGATATCCGCAGTACTATCCTGATAATTAGACCAATTCGTAATTACCAAGGCAAAAAAATGTGGTTCGGATTCCACTATAAACTGTAGGTCCCTTAGTTGCCATTAGCTGTATGGGCTATTAATTAACAGCTGTGTCTAAGGAATGTCGGCCTTAGCACAGAAAACATACTACTTATGTTTTCTGTGGCCTTAGTCACTAACAAGACTACAAGATCGCGCCACTCATCCTACACTCCATCTTCATTCATACTTGGCTTAAAATACCTACTTTGTATGGTCGCCATTTCATAGAACAGTATTAACAGTAGGTATATCAGTTCTAAAACCTCGCGTTCATTCAAAAGTTGATCTGCGTACAACACCTCCTGGACTACTGTCTCTAGCGAGCACAGAAAACATACTATAGTTCGGCCGCTTAGAAAACGACCTGCGCTAAACCAATGCTGGAGGAGGTCGCTTTCTAAGCGGCCGAACTAGTTTTCTGTGCTAACGAGACTGAAGAAGTAGAATGGCCGTAGCCAACACAGGGCTAAACATAATGCAAACTACCTCCTTTGAACTCCAACTCCCTATACCCCATACGCAAATTTCTAGATTAACAACACTTCTATTCACGTCTGCCAACTTATAATTAACAAAAAATGTAATCATAGACTAATCTAATTATAATATAGTATAATGATCTAATCTAGACTAATATAATCACAGGACAGGTCTAATCAGTCACACTTGGAAGTACCATTGATTAGTTGACTTCTGATTGCACAACTGCTTTTAAGAAGTTATAGTAGTGTTATAAGGCATGTCACATGACTTTTTGAAGAATTCGACTCCAATGTCTTAGACTTCAGATAACCCACAATTGTTAAATGACTGCAAAAGTTAGAGTATGTCAAACAATCCTATCATTGAAAATCACTTTACATATAAGTTGTAAAAATATCGTAGGGGAATGGACATTATAACCACTCTGTATACAAAACTCTTAGCCGATACCTACACAGCACCAAAATACCTTTCTGTGTGAGAGATTGCAAAATTTTGGTCTATCTTGAACTTGGGTTATCATGCTCCTTGACAATAATGTCGACCGATAAATAAATAGCAACAAAACTAAGGATTTTACCGTGTTATAATGAAAAACGTAAACACATCACAACATCACGTTAAAACACCCAAAATAAATGTTAAAAAACTATATGTTACACCAAAACTTGCAATTGGTTTAGGAACAAATGTGCATTAGCTATCAAGTAGAATTAACTTGATACATGGAGAAAATCAATATAACTGCAAAAGCATCTATGTTAATCCAAATTGAGAATCAAAATTGTTGCTATATAATATATCTTAATGCATTGAAATTACCTTTATAAGAGCAGCATAAGTTGTATGACAAACAGTTGGTTCTCGCAGGAAAGTTGTAGAAGCTTGTCGGCTTATATACAGGTATGCGGAGACTGCTGGCTGGAGGACCGATGCTACTAGGTGTCGAAAGAGATTCACTTCTCTACCTTAACAATTGACTCGTAAATTTAGGATTTACACGTTAGATGTAATTCCTTACTACTTACGCCTCAGTAGCGGACTTTGTTCTCCTTTTACCTTTTAATTTTTTTACAGTTGTTGCAAAGGGATACCTATTACACCTCTATGAAAACTTATAGCATATCCTTTAAAAGTTATATTGTAAAATTAGGTTAATTTCACTTAGTGTATATTTTTCTAGAATAACCTAATTTTGGTTGTATTCATAAAACTTTATGCAACTTTATTACCACAAATTATTACTATAATCTATGTAACTGGTGATAAAAACTGTTTACTGAGTTTATAAAATAACATATAAAAGATCAATGTTGAATACTAAAACCATATGGAAATGTTTTTTGTAAAGTACGTTGTAGTGATGGTAAAAACGAAAATTTTAAATCTCAAAACAAAACCATGATTTAAAATAATCTAATCTCGAAACCCAACAAAAAATATATGTTGGTCAAATTAAAACCTTTAATGGTCAATATTAGTTTGTGTTATAAAAAATGTATGTTATAACAAATTGAAGCAAAAATTGCTTTCCAAAATCTTCTTTTTAGAAACTTTTGAATCTCAAAACTTGCACAACCGAAACTTTTCCAAGGTTTTGATAATTTGGAAATTTAATATTTGGTTTCGACACATTACTAGTAGACTATGTTGAGTGATTAATAAGATACTTCATGAGAAAAATGAATAATGAATTACTAATTTCACGAGAAATTATAAATGGGTATCTTTATCACTGAACAAATAAACAGACAAATCTCTTACTTTAGCATACTTATTATTTTTAATTACTCATACATATTAGAGTACTAATGTTTGAAATATTTCTTAAAGACATTACTTTCACGAATTTTAAGACTTTTAGAAACGGTTTTCACAAAGTAGTAAGCAAGTTTATTCTGAAACACCATACACTTATTCATTACTGGCAAAATGTATTATTATTGACTTATTTGTTCTTTATTTCTTAGTGATGACATTTGTTTATATAAAGAGAACATTCTCATTTGTATAACGTGATACAAATAAAAAATATAAACATTTACCCATTATAATTATTACTCATTAATATTATTTTTGTATATTTTTATTTTTTTATCGAAGTTACTTGTGTAGATGATTGTCGCTTTAACACAGGTTTTCTAGCCAAAAAATTAACATTTACTGAATCCAACTTCTTAAAATCTGATTATTTTCTTCTATTTATTGTGTATGTGATTTTTGGACAAAAAATATAATTTGTCACCTCTTGGGTACTGAAATACGCCAGAATACCCGTACTAACACATTTCTATGATATAATATGAGTTTGTTTCTTTATTTCTTATCAACAATGGGAATATAAAATGTAAATTGTATATGCCCGTACTTATTATGCCGTTAAAGGCATTAAGCAGTAACAGTTTATCAGAAAAATGTTAAAATTCATAAAATGCATCAAGTTAAAATTATTTTTGTGGTATTCTTTACTTTTTCTTTGTATACAACGTGTGTGAGTAGTATAAGATACTACTATATTGAGTTTTGAACGAAACACAAAACATTAAAACCCGCAAAATTATTAATAGTGTTTAGCCTTTTGCATTTCTTATTTACACAAACTGGACTTGAACACTAGTTCAGCGCTCAAAGTAACAATAAAATAAAAATGTATCGTCGGTTTTGTTTGAATTTTTAATCAATTGAAAAGGTTTTCATGCTCAGTACTCTGGTCAGGTTGACCACTTAGGCCTCTTTTAGGCCTCTTTTATGCACGGCGTTTTCGGTCGGGCGAAATCGTCGGGCGGAATCGATGTCCCTTTTATGCAGTTTCTCCGCCGAGCGGAATCCGCTGATGCCCATGGTGGGGGTGGTCAGTGCTACCAACTTCGTCCATTTTGCCATCGTCAGTGACCCAAGATGGATCCTTGTGTATTGGTGTATACTTATTTGTACATGAAGAGATATAGACGACGGCGAAAGAGATGGGCTGTACACCCGGTTAATGAAAGTCGTAGGGTGGATAGAGCTTTCACAAACCTATATGGGTTGCTGCGAAATGATGGGGAAAAGTTTGAGAAGTTCCTACGAAACAGTAAGTTTGTATTATTCCGCGGATTTAAACAAAAATGTAATTCATTCTCATGCAGTAATTTTTTCCCTAATTACATCACTTTATTTGTACTCTTCAATCAATTACAATGAATAATGATATTCTATTTACAATGATTACCGTAGGTGATTTCAATACTGTGGATGACAGAGCGTGGGGTAGGTTGGCAGCACTACATTCCGCCCGACGGAAAACGCAGTTGCATAAAAGGGTTCCATTTGAACCTATGTAAAAACACGCTCCACGAAACGCCGAAACTCGGCGGAGTCTAAGTCCTCCGTCGGCCTCCGACGGAATTCTAAAACGCGACGGAGATTCCGTCGTGCATAAAAGGGTCCCATTTGATCCCATGTTAAAACACTCACCGACGGAAAGCCCGATAGATTCTGATAGATTCCGCCCGACGGAAAACGCCGTACATAAAAGAGGCCTTATGCACGGCGTTTTCCGTCGGGCGGAATCTATCAGAATCTATCGGGCTTTCCGTCGGTGAGTGTTTTAACATGGGATCAAATGGACCCTTTTATGCACGACGGAATCTCCGTCGCGTTTTAGAATTCCGTCGGAGGCCGACGGAGGACTTAGACTCCGCCGAGTTTCGGCGTTTCGTGGAGCGTGTTTTTACATAGGTTCAAATGGAACCCTTTTATGCAACTGCGTTTTCCGTCGGGCGGAATGTAGTGCTGCCAACCTACCCCACGCTCTGTCATCCACAGTATTGAAATCACCTACGGTAATCATTGTAAATAGAATATCATTATTCATTGTAATTGATTGAAGAGTACAAATAAAGTGATGTAATTAGGGAAAAAATTACTGCATGAGAATGAATTACATTTTTGTTTAAATCCGCGGAATAATACAAACTTACTGTTTCGTAGGAACTTCTCAAACTTTCCCCATCATTTCGCAGCAACCCATATAGGTTTGTGAAAGCCCTATCCACCCTACGACTTTCATTAACCGGGTGTACAGCCCATCTCTTTCGCCGTCGTCTATATCTCTTCATGTACAAATAAGTATACACCAATACACAAGGATCCATCTTGGGTCACTGACGATGGCAAAATGGACGAAGTTGGTAGCACTGACCACCCCCACC
>NW_026542596.1:100186341-100265287 GCF_028750875.1 Macrosteles quadrilineatus | reverse complement strand
ATAAAGAACATTCTCATTTGTATAACGTGATACAAATAAAAAATATAAACATTTACCCATTATAATCATTACTCACCAATATTATTTTTGTATATTTTAATTTTTTTATCGAAGTTACTTGTGTAGATGATTGTCGCTTTAACACAGGTTTTCTAGCCAAAAAATTAACATTTACTGAATCCAACTTCTTAAAATCTGATTATTTTCTTCTATTTATTGTGTATGTGATTTTTAGACAAAAAATATAATTTGTCACCTCTTGGGTACTGAAATACGCCAGAATACCCGTACTAACACATTTCTATGATATAATATGAGTTTGTTTCTTTATTTCTTATCAACAATGGGAATATAAAATGTAAATTGTATATGCCCGTACTTATTATGCCGTTAAAGGCATTAAGCAGTAACAGTTTATCAGAAAAATGTTAAAATTCATAAAATGCATCAAGTTAAAATTATTTTTGTGGTATTCTTTACTTTTTCTTTGTATACAACGTGTGTGAGTAGTATAAGATACTACTATATTGAGTTTTGAACGAAACACAAAACATTAAAACCCGCAAAATTATTAATGGTGTATAGCCTTTTGCATTTCTTAATAATGGGTTTTTTACACGAACGGGACTTTAACATTGGTTCAGCGCTCAAAGTAACAATAAAAAAAATGTATCGTTGGTTTTGTTTGAATTTTTAATCAATTGAAAAGGTTTCCATGCTCAGTACTATGGTCAGGTTGACCACTTAGCTTACTGTGATAACACTAGCTTGTTTGAGGTCTGTGATTCTGACTTTTGCGCGCATCCCTTCCGTCTATAACGGGCTTACCCCTGTGTCAGACTGGGGGATGAGATGAAAACATCCCTTTTAATTAGCGTTGCAATCGTGATTTATTCCGCCGTTCACAACGTTGTTATTGAATGGGATTACTTTAATGGGTTGTTTCGCTTGCTTTCATAACGTGTTTTTATGTTTACTGAATTAATTCTATTTCGTGTTGTGATCTTCATTTATTCAACTCAATGATTTAACACTAACCAGCCCCACAAATGTATGCTGTAGTTCACCAAACAATAGGCTACTATTCAAGCTTTAATATTTTGATAACAAATTATAATATAATGCTTTATTTAGAATTTGTTCAATAAGTAATGTAAATTTTAGACACTGTTCTCTTTTTCTTTCACAAGAAACGAATGGCATTAAAAGTGGAGGTATAGGTAGAGGTGGAAGTGAAATTGAGAGTGGAGATGAAGGAGGAGATAAATGCGAGGGAGAGGGTAAAGGTGAAGTTGAGAGTGTAGATGAAGTATGAAGTAGAGGTGAGGGTGGAGGTGTAGTTGAGAATGGAGGTGTAGTTGAGAATGGAGATGTATGAGGATATGTGAGGGAGGAGGTAAAGGAGGCGTTGTGGTGAGCGAGGAGATGAAGGTGGAGTCGACGTTGGGAGTGTAGGTGAAGGAGGAAGTAGAGGTGAGGGAGGAGTTGAAGGTGGAGGTGCAATTGAGAATGGAGGTGAAGGAGGATATACACGTGAGGGAGGAGGTGAAGGTGGCGTTAGTGGTGAGCGAGGAGATGAAGGAGGTGTAATTGAGAGTGTAGGCGAAGGAGAAAGTAGAGGAAGGGTGGTGATGGAGGTGGAGGTGAATTGTGAGTGGAGGTTAAGGAGGAGGTAAAGAAGGAAGTGGAGGTGAAGGAAAATTAGAAGATAAAGGTAAGGTTGCCCAGGATGGAGAATTTTAAAGTGGATGTAAGGAGTCCTCCTTCATGTGAGGATGGAAGTGGAGTTCGAGAGGGG
This sequence comes from Macrosteles quadrilineatus, assembly GCF_028750875.1. NCBI lineage: Eukaryota > Metazoa > Arthropoda > Insecta > Hemiptera > Cicadellidae > Macrosteles > Macrosteles quadrilineatus. The sequence goes on along the minus strand of NW_026542596.1, from coordinate 100,263,489 downwards.
GTAGAGTTATAAGAACTGGAGCACAGGCAGAGGTGGAGATGAAAAAGCTATCGGTATATGGAAAAAAGAAGCAACATAATCAAACATTACCAGTTATAAACATATTTCAAAATTGTCCTCAGCTAAAAAACAAATTCTCCATACGATTTGAGAAACATACTTGGAATTAATATATGAGTAATCTACAAGGGAATAATTCAATATGCATTAAATCTGACAACGTCCACTAAAGCACTATTTTAGCACACTCATAGAGCCATGACTAATTGATCCGTTCTACCCTAGCTATGTAACATAGTCATCAGAGTCAACTAGAGACAGTATTAGCTAACTTGTCACTTACACTGACACTGATGGCACTTTAGACATACATTACAGCGATAACTCACTCACACACGCACACACGGGTAGTGTTGGGATACAGCCAGCAGCAATGTTGGCGCGATGCCCAGAGTATCTCTATCTCTCTCACACACACATACAATCTCTCTTTTTCTTGCTGTCTAGCGCCAAGTGTTTTTGTGGTCCCATGTATTCAAACCACCATAATTCAGTGTAAAACTTTGCATTTTGTTTTTAAAAATAATAACTATTACTGAGAAGGAAGTCGGTTTAAAGTGTGTTTTCTACTTCTTTAGCCAGAAAGATGGTACTGATCTAAAAAGGATTGGTAATTGTACTTGGAGTAAGAAGCACTTGTTTAGTACCCGCAAGGTCTAGAGTTCTGAAGTGATTTGGCTTGAAGTAAGAGGTACAATTGGACAACTTAGTTTTTTCTAGTTTTAAGAAAACTCAAAAAGATGTTCAAAGACTGACGACTGACCATAGTAAACGTATTGTCTACCCAAATCGGTAGAGTAATTTATTGTGGTATGAGATTGTGTTATGGTATGGAATAATTATGTCAGGGTATTGTAGTCGATTGAAACCCACGTTTGGGTTGTAGTAAGATATTGAAGAACCAATCCATTTTCAAAAACATAAATTTATTACTTTAGGAAACAAAACTGCTACCTAGTCCCCGATTTTGAAGGTAAAACTATGTATATCTCGGCTATTTGTGAGGGTGGGGTTATAGCGCAAGTCGTATTATGTAGCTCTGACCAACAATATACTTTGTATCCATTCCCAAACTCGGGTAAGGCACATCGGACCGCTTCCACCCCCTCCCCTCTCACATCATGTTATCAAATGAAGCTGACAATTAACTTCACACTGACGCTAACCAGATTTGACATGGGGAGGGGGTTGTTCCAGCTTGACAGGGTCGGGTTTGATTTATGAATTATTCTTTAGAGCGGTTTGGAAATTATGAAATCTAGAGGTCGTCCAGTGGTCGAAAACTCGACCAAGAATATGTGGGGAATGTACAGAATTCTCGATTATTCACCCCACGCTGTAAATAAAACATGTTTTTGCAATCTCTTTAATTTGTATTGATTGAATACAAATACAAATACGAAATATATTGTTTATATTTCGTTGTTGTTTCGTCACCATTAGCCATGTTAATTTTTTTACTATTTTAAAGTCATTTTCTGTGCTTGTTTTTAAACCTATTTTAATTTATAAAGGTATTCTTCAGGAAAATGTATTTCTAAATGTGTGCGTATTTTTTCCTGCGATGAATACAAGCCGAAGAAAAAGGTTTTCAAGAAACATGCTACCCTATATAGGATGAGATAACGAGTTGCTCATCATAGTACAATACTGCAGTTTACAATTGTACAACCTAAAGTATTGTATAAGTAGAGCCGTATACATATAACATAGTTATGCTTGTATTTGGTTTCGATCACTTTTCTCAACTCAGATTTATTTACCAATGTGACATAACGTGATTCATGTTTGGTTACGTTTGCCTAGTAGAACAAGATAAGAAATCTACTTGTGGTATCCAAAGTCAATGGCAATACTGACATTTGAACCCAACTATTCTAATCACGTTAGAAACGCCCAGTAAATATGAGTAAGTAGCCACTGAGGTTTACGAAGTAGTTGTGACCATAGCGATACACGGAGCGAGCGCAGATCAAAGAGGCAGTGTCGCTATCGCTTCATCTATCAGCCCGCAGCAGCGCATAGAGTAATAAAGACATGATACACGCCGTGATCACCACCACAGAGAAAGGCAGAGGCCGGTTAGATCATAGATATGCCTGGCAGAGTGCAGTACCGTACCGGTTTCCTTATGGTTATAGAAAGACCTTGCAATTCACAATAAGCAAGGTTGGATTTGATTGTTTGTGGGGCACGTCAAGGTTTTGTTTATTTCCCTTTTCTTTTTTTACAGTTTATCCCTCTGTTTTAGCGGTGTAAATTACCAAAAGCAAAGGTTACGGGACAAGCAACATTAACAAATGTACATAGTAAGTAAGCAATAAGGGAAATAAGAAAGTCTTATTAACGAAAAAGGATTATGATTTTTGTATTTTATTTATAACAGTGTATTAGTTTCAGCAAAAATACATTAACAATAGCAATCAATATGCTAATTAAGCAATAAGCAAACGCGAAAATGGCAACAGCAGAAATTAAAGAATACCAGTAAATCGATATTAAACACAATTACAAGTAATAATTAAACTAAACATGATAAAGTTAATAAACTAAATAATGCTTTAACAGTGTAATTAATTAATAGCAAAAAGATATTCTATGATCAAACAGGGATAAACCGACATTATAAATAAGCTACAGGCCTGATTAATTTAAATAGGAAGAAATTAAAAATAATAATTTACTAAATATTACAACAATTTCAATAATATAACAGATAATCTGAGAGTATTAACTGTAACGTACAGTATTATAAACGAATGTAGCCAAAAAAGATTAATAATCAAAGGATTATGTCAGCCAGTTAGCCTATTCATTTCATAAAAAGTATCTCATCATACAAATTGTTACTTCTAAATCTATCGTCAGTGTAATAAACTTACAGAACAGCATCAAACGGCCATAATGTAGTGCGACACCCCTCGTGTAAATTGGAGTCCATTAACACTAATTACAGAGGTATCAGGGCAATATGAGCTGTAGTGGTGAGAGGGTTGGGGGGTAAGGGGGGTCACACCTCCCCCCCAGATCAAATCTCCCACGTGGTGGCTGTTAAATCTCGCTTATCATTCCCATCTCGCTCGCTTTACTGCTTTCGAGTTATTAACTCTTTAACGATTTCCTTACGTTTTATGTCCCAAAACTATTCTTTAACGTACAAGGCCATCTCCTTTGTTGCTGTGTAGTTTCGACTGATGTTATTTTACTCATAATTGGTTTACTCAAGGTTTTATACGGTTTGCATGGTAAATTAAGCATATCATCCATATTTAATATCGACGTTATTGTTGGTCGGAGGGCAATTTGAGTTCCCTAATGATAAAGGTTTACACAAACTGGGCCTTTATCGTTACATAGATAAACATGTCTCTACATTCCTGGTTAGAACCGCTTCATGTGTTTTTGGAGACAAGCACACTAAATCGCTCATAGGTCGGAAACTGTTTTTGTTTGGATTATTTCAGGTTGACGACCTGTTTCAACAAAGCACATTCCTCATAAGATAGCTTGATGCGCTTGGGTGAACTTCGGTGGAGGAAAGAATTGATTATGCGAAGGTTAGCGTGCTAACTCTGTTGCTAGTTGGTAAATAAAGAGATTGTAGTTATTTGGATGAACCTTAGGTATGTCGCAAGCACCGAACTAATTTATTTTAAAGCTTGAAGTGTTGCTGGGGATGATGGAGACGGAGATCTTTTACAGATGGTCTGTTCATTTCTGGTATTCGGGAGAGAAGAGAGTAGGGATGGGGAGAGCAAGAAGAAGTCCCGAAGCTGTGACCAATTCATATTCTTGTAATGTACGCGTTCCGAGGAGGCCTTCATGGGGCAAATGGTTAAAAGAGGCCACCATTCCCACCTACAAAATGCATCCGTGCTGCTAAAGTTTGAATATTTATTACATTGTCAAAGCAATCTCATTGACAGAAGCAACTTCTTCAACTCCGTGTGTTATATGTCCACAAATAAATAACATACGACCTACTTCGACACCGAAATATCCGAACTTTTTTCCAACTAAGAAACTGCATAAACACAATAATTACTAAATGTGATTTCACTCACCCTATAAATAGTGGGAAAGTATTTGGAGACCAGTGTGAACTAATTAACAAGACTTACTTAACTATCTCAATAAATTATAACCCCCGCAGCGTTATAAAAATAGGTCCTCCGCATAACCTACAAATGCCCACTTTGACAATGTAATTTCCAGTGAACGGAATAATAAATATACAAAGTAGTCGGTCCACAACCACTTGTTGAATCAGCTGGCACCCAGCGTTCCCAACAGAGATAACAGCTGATTAATGGCCAGTAGATAACAGCTGTCAGACAGCGAGGATTACCAATGGAGATGTACTAATGGGCGTTGGCATGAAACTCCAAGTCGCTCGGTAATACTCGGCAATGCTCGGTAACAATCGGTTATTCTCGGAAATGTTCGATTATCCTCGGCTAAGTTGTGGCGCGGCATCAATAGAAGTGGCTCCAGCACGGATCCTTGATGCACGCCGCGTGTCTCCGGCCGAACAAAAGAACGCTTTTTGCCAGACGAAATCTAATTACCATACCGTTGTTTTGTCCCTCAGCTATTCTACTTCTTCAGAACATTGTTCTTTGGTCACTCTCAGCTTCTTTGATCAGTTCTAATTAAGTATTGTTTTAACCATGGGTGATTTTGGAGTATGACGTGGGTGGGCTTGAAGCAAACCTGATAAAAATAATGCAATGCGTTACTAAATTAACATTGTCTATTGAAAGTACAAGTACAAAATAAAAATTAGTATTACTTGAAAACTCAAGAGAGACATAAAGAGAGAGAGAGATAAAGAGTTAACTTAATTTAACTAACTGGTACTCTAAGTAATAAATACCCCTGACATATATTTACTCACTGTATTAACCCCAATACCTCAGTCCGTACAAGATTTTTGCAAGACAAACTGTCCAGGAAACAAATTTTTCAAACAATTTCATCGCCACCAATCTTCCTAATGTATCCTGGATCGTCTCTCGTATAATAACATTGTTTTCTACCTATAGAAATCATTTACATACATGGTGATTAAGGTTTGTGTACAATACAAAGGGTGAGGTTCATAATGTCCAAATTTCACAAACTCCAACGTCTAAAATATTAAATAAACAGTGTGTTTCATAACCTCCAAACTTCATAAACTCCAAAACTATAACTTTCAAATAAGCACAGTTTCACAATGTCCAAATTTCACAAACTCCAACTTTTAAATATCAAATAAACAGAGCGGTTCATAACCTCCAAGTTTCATAAGCTCCAACGGTACAGTCTCTGCCATAAGTCAATCGAATTGGCGGGATACCGAGGCGGACGGGCCGAATGAACCTCTCTGTTTTACACAAACATACATTCACTCAACCTGCTCTGCTACACTTATTTGTTAACATACAAATTTCAAATTGATATATTATTTTTCTGGAAAAACCAGTGCTCATTACTATGTAGCTAGTTTTTACCTTAACATAATTTTTATAATTTATTTAGGCAAATTAAAACAGATGATTGTTTTTTAACACCATAAAAAACATGAAAAATGTAGTAAGCGAGGAACTTTTTTATTTTTTGGTCAGGAAAAAAATTCCTGCGGCAAAGTTTTAGATCAAAGTATGAATTTTATTTTTTATTTGAAGCTTTTTTTGATACGGAGCCTGCTTGTATCATTTTTAAGCGATTAAAAATAGGCATAAAATCGCTTGGCGCGGCATTGGCGCTAGGAGTTTGGCCGGCTCAGCATCAGTTTACGGGATATAGAAACTGAGTTTCTAGCATTTAATTATCATTATACTGTATTACATCAAATATGTCATTACATTACGAAGAATGGTAACTTAATTTACAAGCGTATGTTTGTGCATTTTAATGCTTACCGGTAGTCTATAGTTAACAAAATTCTTTGATACAAATGCTTCCCCGATTGTAATTTCGGAAATTGTCTTCGTGAAATATGAAAAGGCATATAAAGATGTGGAGATAATTTAAGTTCTTGGTAAAACCCACTGAATTAGCGACCTGGCCCAGTTATTATTTCTACTTTCCTTTCGTTAAGGTAAACTAAATTAGTGTAAATGCATCCCATTGACTAAACTTTACCCTAGATTTGGTTCTGGTCAAAATAATATAAACGAAAATAGAAACTACTCTTATTCTAAGTTTATGTGGTGGAATTCTTGCTAAAAGTGCGATTGACTTTACATTCTATCGAAATAGGCCTATTTAAAACGTTCAGCGGGTTCACAGTTGAGACCATGGTTGAGACCACATTACAATACCTATTTATTTGCTTCTTCATCCTCTTTAGCCATTTAGTTGTTAGATGGTATTACATGTTATATTCAATGGATATATTATGATTTTATTTTAAAACATTTAACGAGTTTATATTCATCTATATTTGAAAAAGCTAATCAACGGCTCACGTCTAACATTTTTGCCACTGCAGTGCATGGTTAAGGTTTGATTACCCATTTGTCGAAACCAATCACGAAATTACGTTCCTCCAGCATTGACAAGCATATAAAGAAAAGGAAACTACCTCAAAATATTACTGTAATAGGTTTTCCCTGTACTTTATTCATACTATGCATGCTAGTCTATATGATTTTAACCCCTTTTCCTTTGAGAAACAGAATGTACCTAGTTAAAACCTTCTCCAAACAAAATTAATAAATCCCGCTCACTGGAACTTGTCATAGTAATTGCTTTAGTGAAAAAATATATTGTCTCTACGAACTTTTTTAGTTTAATTCTCAGGTTAGTTCCAGAGTAGCCGTTGAGGTCATTCCACTTTAAACAAAATATTGATTAAACACTAAAGTAAGCGTCAAATGTTTACAGAAACGTTTAGAATATATCATCTCATTATAATGTTTTTGAAATAAAAACAAAGCAGGAGTTTTCCATTTAATATTGAATCCATAATTAATTAGTGAAATTAGTGATTTGTGTTAAAATTTTATTTGGCGTTTTCTGGTATCTTGGTTTTGTTGTTAAAGTTAGTGATGGTAAAAGGCCTAATTGAGTTCGCAGTTTACATGCCGATTTTGCAGTTTTTTTAAGTCAGTAAAAGATAAATTAATTTTTATTTTGTCCTTAGGTAATTAAACATTAGTCCATACGGCACGCGTACGATTGTAGTTTCTTTCTACACGTTGCAAAATGCTAAATTGCCCTACCTGTTTAAGCAATCTACAGAAACATTGTTTGTAAAAAATTAAAAAATACAGGCTATTTTATGCATTAAACTATTGGCTACAATTTAGCCACAGGCAGAACCTCTCTGACCAAAACAAAAAATAGGCCTATATATTTTTTTGCTAAGTATGGTGTTTCCTCTTGACGATAGCTTCCCTCTTGACTGCAACGCCAGCAAGGCCGTGGTGCGAAGTTTTTGCTGGACTGTACTTTTTCTTATCCAACCTAAACCCCTAATCATTTCGAGCTAAGTGCTGCATACATTTTAATTTATATTCACTGAAAAATTGAGATTCAGACTAGCTAAAGTTGAACTGTGTAATGAAATGTAAGTGATAATTTAAGGTAACATATTATAAATAATATTACAGAAACCCTTACAGTTAATAAAACACTATTCTACAAATTCTCTCCAGAAAGTAAATCTCATGAATAATTAACCACTACGGAAATCTATATATATAATACGCTAAGCCGATTTTTGTAAACAGACCTCCTCCCTCATTTTTGGACCGATTTCGATGATTAAAGTGCCAAAAGAATTGCCCTGATCTGTAGTTTTGCAAAGTCTTTGTCATTATTTGAAATCTTTATTAGTTTGGGCAAGATCTTCCATCAAAGTTGGATTTTCTTCCATAGGATTAACATGGAGGAATCTAAATATTTAATTGGAAACTTTGTCTCCGCTAATTTGAGAGAACGACTACTAGTAGTCGTAGAAACTTGGTAGAGGTGTAAAAAGAAAGGTCTTGGTCTCTGGATGAGTTACCAAAAGAAAAAAACGAAGTGAATCCCGTTAGGGCTCTGCCCCAGAAGCCCTTAAAGCTTCCTCCACAGATTTGTTTACATTTTCATGATGTGGATAATACTTTTGAATTAAACAGCTGTTAATTCTTAAATTGTATTTTAAACAACACACGTTTATTGGGAGTTATTGAACTGTCCAAAAGAAGTATTTGCAATACTATTTACTGATTTTAAAATATACTAGTTAACCACCAGTGCTCTGCCACGGGAATATTGTCAGCAATAAGAGACATAATAATTAACAAATACTGGTTATCTTTGTATTTTATTTAGGGGCAGCTTATTTTTTTACATAAAATAGAACTGATAGTTGGCCTATATAAACTATTTTATGTTAATCAAACCCATTTTATTAGTTTAACGAAATGAATGTTTTATTTTAATTTGAGTTTCATTTGAAAAATAAATAATGTACGAACTGCGCAATGCTGATAACCTAATAAGCTACTTATTCTATGGAGATAATTTGTTTATGTATACTCCTACATTCCCTGATTTCTGTTCATTATATTTGTTGTGTGGAATAAAGTTAGTCACTTAAATCACGCATCAGCACTTGGTCGCATCTTTGACCTATTCTGTGAGCAACAGCTGTGTTTACGTCGTATATAAAGTTGAGCATACTTTGGTACAATGTTAGAGGGTATTAACGGTCCAATCAGATGGTAAAAGTAGTAGTCCCAGATCTTAAGATTAAATAGACTACCAGAATGATGTTGATTCATCTAAGTGAGACTTATAACTCACCATTGCAAATGTATTATTCAAATAGTTTTTTGAAAGTTTTTGGTTTCTTTTGATACTTAATATTTTCTTTATAGTCGATGTATGTAGCCCCGTTGATAAGATGTTCCATTAACTCAGAATGTTGATAAGGAGCTAATTTTACCTTCCCATTGTGACAACATCAGGAGAGTATATTTGTGTCCCTGTTAGTCTATTCTGACTCGAAATTCATAGATTTTCAGTAGTGACAAATCTAATTTAACGACCCAATTCAAAAGAGTCAGTGTTTTTTGTAGGGACTTCCAGAGCACGTTTAACTGCAATTTACTTTTTTTTAGTTTGATGGTTCCTCTACGTGTTTTTTTCAATCTGGTTGTCTCTTTACGCACAGTTAATTACTTTTTACCTTTTCTCTTTCTTTTTGTACTTTTCACACCCTGTGTAAGCAACTTCCCTGTGTACAAAAAAAAATTATTTGGGTATAGTTTACTGATAAATTGTAGTTCCACGTATCCAGTACTCGCCATCTCGAAAGGTAAATTTTGGTACTGCTGGACGTCTAACACTGAACTTGAGTAAGATTCATCACCTACGATAAAACGTTTGCATGTTTCCCACTCATTAGCAATTATCAGCACAACTTGCAAGTGGATTTCCCCATTATTGTTCTGGTGGCCGTAGAGAATAAATGATTTTGATCAGAACAAACGGTTTACGTCCCCTACTATGGGTATTATTACACGTTCCATACTTAAACTTAAACTCAATTACCTCATATTTCAATAATACAAAATTTACATTGTAGTTCAACGTATCCAGCGTACTCGCCATCTCGAGAAAGTAAATTTTGGTACTGCTGAACATCAAACACTCACCTTGAGTAAGATTCATCACCTATGTTAAATTGTGTATATGTTTTCCTCTCATTAGCAATTAATTATCTGTACAACTTGATTGTTCTGGTGGCCGTAGAGACGAATATTCCATACTCAAAACATAAACTCAATTACCACTTTCCTTCAGATCACTTTGCAGGAAAACTAAAACATTTCAAAAATATAAAATTTACACCAAAACATTAAAAAATAATGTTTAAATACATTTATAAATAATACTGTTACTGTTAACACGCATAGATTTTTTACTAAACTCTGTACTACATTAACATTTCACTTCATGACGGTTACCCCTATTGTAATAAAAATACTAAACGGCCCAATCCACTGTCACCTTTCGTATGTTGTATAATACCGATAATATATGTAATACATGGGATGGAATACATGGGATGGATTGGGCCGTTTAGTATTTTAATACAATAGGGGTAACCGTCATGAAGTGAAATGTTAATGTAGTACAGAGTTTAGTAAAAAATCTATGCGTGTTAACAGTAACAATTTTGGTGAAAACGACTCTTTGACATATAAAAAACTAACAGTAAACCGTATATCGATCTTATTTAGTCCACGCAAAAACTACTCGGATTAAGGATCACCCTACTAAAACAAAGGTTCTACTTACAATTTTATCATTTTTAATCGTTAGTGGTTATTGAAGAATATATTTCCCTCGGAAAAACATAATATGTTACACCGAGTAGTAACTATGTTACATATACTTTTTATACATCGAGTTGAAAGTCGTCCAAAACCCGAAAGGTAAATCACAGAATAAATATAAATTCACAGTTAGTAGGCCTATAAATAACTTGACGTAATGTTTAGTGTTACGTAACCATTAAAAATATTAGCAGATCATAGTACATGTATACATATTGTCATTTCTTGTGTAATTTAAAACAGATTCTAAGCAATGCGTTCACCTACGATGAAACTTAGCAGCATTTAATTATTGCAAAGGTTCTACGCATCATCGACTGTTTTTACTTATCCTAAAATCGACGCACGGCTCGAGTAAATACGGAGTGAGGAACCGCTACCAGTGTTACCCGGCCTCGAACGCCGGAAGTGCGCGGAGGGGGGACGGTCGGTAGTGATATCACTGAATCTAAATAATAAGTAGCATTATCCCTCCGTACATCGTTAGTTATATATAAACATCGAAAAATAAACAATTCTATTTTAAGGAGTTTATTAACAATCTGTTTTCAATTAGCCAATTTGATATCTTGTCTAAATCTTTTCTTATTTTTAGTTTCAGCGACCTTTTATTGAAAGTTGAGCACACAAGAGCTGTGTCATCAGCATAGGCAAATATTTTTTAACATAAATCAAGCTCCAGCAAGTCGTTTATATATATCAAAAAATAATGGGGCCCAAAACCACTCCTTGAGGGTTGTCAAATTGCAAATCAAGCACTTCACTCAAAACATTATAATCAATCACGAGAAAATTTACAAAATGAATTTAATTTATTGTACCGTAAACACCCTTGTTTGTATAATTGTTCTTGCAGTTGTATTGAAGTAGTAGAATATGTTAAATATCTAGGATTGTTTGTTGATCATCATTTAAAGTGGGAGCAGCATGTAAAACAACTTTCAATTAAATTAAGGAAAATAAATTATGCTTTATATCACTTAAGAGACAACATTAAGAGTGAGCATTTAAAAAAGGTATACATCTCCTGATTTGAAAGTGTGATGAGATATGGAATAGTACATTATGGGGGTACTTATCCTACCATATTACAACCTGTCATCACGAACCAAAGACATGCACTGAGGGCTGTTTTTGGATTAAAAAAATATGATAGAGTAAGTTATCTTTTTGAACATGAAGAGCTTTTAACCTTCAATCAATTGCACGTAAACTCTTTGATTATGTTTGTTTTTTAATATCCGTTTCCGTACATGTTTGAAATGAAACCTGTCAATAGAATATCTCGATCAGCACAATATTACTTGTTAGCAGAAAGGAAACTAGTAGACATCAGTTTTGTTGTCTTGGTCCAAAATTTTTTAATGCGTTTGTAAAAATGTTCGGTAATGAAGTTTATAATGATAAAAGGTCTGTGATAAAGTCAAAAGCTTTGTTGTTTTCTATCAATCATAATATAGCATAACTAATCTGTAACTTATTTTTAGCTTTGTTTTAGATAAATAAATATTTATATTTGCATGTAGAGTTTATTGTCTTTCTAAAAACCGTGTTCTTATTAAATTATTCTAATTTGTCTAAGTGTTATTTATATGATTAAAACTGTTGCAATAGGAAATGTCTACTCACTGTTCTGTTTAAGTGACAAAAAGGAAAAATGAGCTTTTTTCTGCCAGAAACAAGAAAATGAAATGTATTAAGAAAAATATGTTTTTCATCCCGCGCGTGCTTTGCATGTCACAAGGGATTATGTATTTAATAAAAAAATTGCATTAATTAAAATTGTTTGAATTGAATTGAATATATAAAAATTTTAACGAATGGTGTTTTTGGCCTCTGGGGACATCAAAATGAAAGAGTAAATCCATCCCGGGTCTAGGTCTTACCATGCCACCTACGGTAATAGCTTATTTCCCTATAAGGAAATTCGCTAAAAATGACACCAAAAATGATTGAAGCAAAAGTTATCAGTGGCAATTTTAAAGGAGAAATAGTCATAATCCAAAGAATAATGATGATTTCATCCGAATTACCCTCTGAATTTAAGAAACTAAAATTTCCTTTTTGTCTTGCTTTCGCAATAACCATTTTAAGACACCAGGGCAATCCCTGACTGTCGTCGGTTTAAATTTAGAAAATGCATGCTTTCACACGGACAGCTGTACACATATATATACAAATATAACAATTTTAACGAATTGTGTTTTTGGCCTCTGGGGACATCAAAATCAAAAAGTAGGTCTTACTATGCCACCTACGGTAATAGCTACTGTACTTTCTTATAGGGAAATTTGCTAAATAGAATCTAAAAACTTTAAAAGGTACCTATCTAATAACTTGTTGAATTATTTACATTGAACACTATTTTTAAATAGAATATGCAATAATCGTTACAACAACAACAACTTCATACCTTAATATTTTATACGACAGTCAAAGACTCCACTGTTTGTGATTACGCATTTTTATTGGTAAATAAAAGGTATACAATGCTTAGCTCTCCACTGAAAAGTCAATCAAAATATAAATTATCACCTTGTCAAAACTTTAACATTATTGAACTAGCCACATTAAGTTGCAAAGAGAAAACGAGACTGCTGTCGAGTAAAAAAGTGTAAATACTCGAGTATGAGCTTTTATTGAAACGTGACCAGTATACCTACAATATGATGTATAAGTTAAATCCTACTTATACAAATGTATTTCTGCGTTTATGTATGTTAGTTTCTACCTTTTTATGTAGTTTAAACTCATCCTTTTAGTGGGTAGAATGAATAAAGTACAAGGTTTTCGGCACTTTTCTAACAAAGGGCTATTTTATACACATAACAAAAAAACAACTGCTGTAATCATTATGAAATTTTAACAGCTATTAGAAAATATACTTATAAAACACATTTATATGTTTTAAAATTTTTCATCGGTAAAAAAATCTCTTACGATATTTGTAATGTAATAATTGGCTTTTTAATTGAGAGACGGAACAGTTAAGAAACTCAGCTGAAAGCTTGAATTAAAGGTATTAAAAATGTAAAAATGTAAATTTGATTTGCACATTGTGTGCTAACACATATTTGAGTCACACAGCTGAGTGGTCTTCAATCATAAAATGCACGTATTATCAGTAGTTGAGCGCTGGCGAACGGTGCCTGCTATCTGACTGTGGCAACCACTGTAGAGACTTCTGGCCCAGACTGTACCGTTGGAGGTTATGAAATTTGGACATTATGAACCGCACTGTTTATTTGGTATCTTATCGTTGGAGTTTGTGAAATTTGGACATTGTGAAACAGTGATTATTTGAATGTTATAGATTTGGAGCTTATGAAAATTGGAGGTTATGAACCACTCTGTTTATTTAATATTTTAAGCGTTGGAGTTTGTGAAATTTGGAGTTTATGAAACGCTCCCAATACAAACTACTCTAAACCTTCCTACATATTCTTTAATAGTCTCAATTTTAATTAAGTTGGAATTTTCTTTATTTTATTCTTCAAACTCCATCTGATTTGTGAGAATGGTTTTTCTAAAGACTAATTCTCTAAAACGATAGTCTCTGTATTCTACCTTATCCTGTTATACTATCGAACTTCATAACGCTGGCTCATTTCTTGGTTTTATGCCTCAAACTGTTTAAAGTGTTGAGGCAATACGCCCTGAGGACCTTGTAAAATAACAATTGCCCTTTCTTCTTTATAATCCAGCTTTCGGAGCCGAAAACAGCAATGGTCTTATTATTTATCTGTGGTACATGTTATTCACTACTTTTATGTTGTGTGTTCTTTGAAATGTATTCCACGCTATGTAGTAATCAATGTATAACACATCATGTTATAAATTATGTTAAAAAAACTGTTATTTCTGATAAATTCTTTGAAGTATGGTCAAGTATATCCAATACTTAAAGTAGGGCACCTTTATGCACCTATTTTGGCACCTTTTTCGTAAAGTAACATTTTACAATATTAAACCTCCCAACTGAAATATCGAATTACCCTCTCCCCTTGTTATTCTTATATGAATAACCTTGAAAGTGGCCGAATTTGGTATACGGATTAAAGCAGTTTAGAATCGTGCTAGAGAAATAAAACTTTACAATAGTGCCAATTACAATTTTCAAAAGCCCCATTTTCAATTCTTAACCGCCCCTCCCGAAATCCAAATGAAAGACATCTGAAAACAACATAACGCGTTTTTTAAACTTCAATAACTTTAAGCCCCTATTTAATATAACCCCCCTATTAAAACCCCCTATATTAAAGGAATTTAGAATTTTTGATATGTAACCCCCTCAACAAATAATTGAAAAGTGTATACAATTTACAACCCCCCCCCCCCTTTAAATTAACTGCCCCACTATAATTTTTCTGTATCAAAAACAGTTTATTAGCATTAGACTACAGGCCCCCAGCAAGCCAAAGGCGGCATAATAATCTGCAAATGGGACCCTTAAGTCCATTACATGTGCACCATAGAGATTTCCAGTTTTCGACAAAGTAGGCGATATTCAAAGGGAAAACTGAGAAATTTACGGGTTACTATTACGTGTACTTTAAAACGTCCTTTTTCCAAGGTGATTTTCGGTTATAAATAGTATAATCACAGACTAACAACTAGGCCTATGCAGCTTGGGCATTTTGTAATATTTTACGATTAAATTTCTAGCTTTACCTCACATAAAATCTGCAGAAAGGATATTTTATTTTTATAATCACATAGGCCTAATTCAAAAGCAAAAGGAGAACAAGGGCCACTACTGAGGTGTAAGTAACCAACCCGTCTGTACTCTCAAAGAGTGACAAGGTCGGAATAGTAAGTTAATTATAGTAACAAAGTAGAGAAGTGAATCTCTTTCGACACCTAGTAGCATCGGTCCTCCCATCCACTCAGTCTGCAGCGCTGTATATATGGCGATGCGCTTCCACAACTTTCCTGCGAGAACCAAACTATTTTAACTCTCCTTAAACGGCATCTGATTCTCGTATATATTTCCTTATTAGATAATGACTTATTACAAAAAAAGCCTCCATTTAGTTTTTTAAAACAAATTTAATAAATAAGATTTAGCAGAGTGTCTAGAGAGTTTATCTAGGTACGTCCATCTACTTCAGATAGGATGATTCGTTGATATAGTAAGGCATCCAATACTTAATTTAAAAATAATTAGAAAATTGTTAATACAAACACAACAGGCTATTATAAGAGCTTGGAAGCTAACGCTAAGCCCACGAGAAGCACTCTTTTTAATATTTGGTAAATAGGCCTAATTATCACCTATTTATCCGTCTAAATCAGAACATGACAGCAGCGCCTTTCATTTTATACAATTGATTATGCTGAATTGATTTTTTTTATTAGCCTAGTTAGGTCATAAATCAATTAATACTTAATAATTAATAATAATATATTAATAGTGAATACTTAGGCAATTTTTAGTACTTATAAAATAGAGTGAGTGTTTTACAATAATATTGCATTTAAGGATGGTTAAACAAAACTCACTTATTATATTCCCATTCCAGCATAAAGGTTTTTAAAAATATTTTTTATCTGCCACGTTTTGAAATGACTCTACTGCAAGGATAGGTGGACCAAATGTTACTTCGTTGCTTGTTATTCCTTCGAATCAAACTCAAATACTGATACTCTGGAACGATACTTTTTCATTTGATTTATTAATTTTTTTTAAGAAGTTACAACTGTTGTACGCCATTTAGATAAATTGTTAGTTTAGGCAATAATAGCGATTATTTTTGTTAAAGAATTAAGAATTAAAGAATTATTTTTCTACAATTCAAGTTTGTATATTTTACTTTTAGTGTGTAAGAACCACCAAAAGCACTATTAGAAATTTAACTATCCCCTTCAAATACGTGTTTACAAAACCCCCAATGCTAACTAAAAAAAAGTGTAAAATATTAATTTAGATTTATTACTGATAAAAAAACTGTCGTTTGTTTGATCATGTGACTTTTATTGTTGTGTTACTTATCGATTCATTTTGTTCTCCAACTTCACAACCAAGCAAAAACAAAAAACTGAAAGGAAAACTTATCCGTAATCTATATAATGTTTGTTAATTTATTATAGTATTAAAAACTGAAAGAGACAATAGAATTTTGACAATTAATTGTACAACTTTACATGGTATAATCAACCACGTTCAATTTGGATGGGCTATATAGATGTGATGTCTACCTTACTATTTCACAGTCAATTCTGAACCAAAGTGTAAAAAGCACGCTGTAAAATTTACCTAAAACAAAAAGATGCATTTACAAAGCACTAAAAAGCAAAATGGAAAATGTAAAATGTACATGGAATGCCCAAACGTGAGCATTATATTTACAACCGTATAAATGCGTAGGCCTACAATCAGTTTTCTCAAGTTCAATAACAAAAATAAAATATCTCGGGTTCTACCTTTTCTACTTAGGAAAAAAATTTAAGATAAACAAAACGCTTCACTTTATGCTTTAATTCTTTCTTCTAAACGTCGTATTTTAGATTGTTCAGTCATGTTGTCTGTTATTTGTATTAATTTAAATGTCTTTTTTCTAACAGTCTATCTGTAATTCCCATTATATGACCATATGTAAATCTCCAATGATGCACTCATTCATTGAGAATCTCCTCTAATACAGAACAAAGATGTACTCATGCTTTCTCACGTAAAATAAACCTCATTTATATCAAATTCCTCAATTTTTCCTCTCGTGTGTTTAACTACACTACGCAGACGTTACTCTTCACTTTAATAATTCTTGAAGTCCTCATTCAGAACTCGACTTTTGAAATAAACAATACACTTGAAAGTTTTCCTCCTAAACGCCATTTTGTATACACAAATCTCTTCATTCCACGCTTAAATTCCTCTTTCTAAACAATTTATTTAAGATGGACAAAACTCCTCAGTTTACTCTTCACTCTTCGATGCTTGAAGAATTCCATCCAAACACAGTTTTTGGGATAAACAAATCTCTTTCGATGCAAAAAGTCTTCCTCCAAAGACCGCATACATCGATAGTAGGGACAAATCTATACATAAACTCTGCAATACTTAGAGACTACCTTCTCTCTTCCTTATCCTTAGCAGAAAATATCAATCGTTTTGCGTAACAAAAGCTGGTTGTAATTTCACATCCTCATTATTGGCAGTTAATATTTACAATGTAATTTTATTAGTACACCACCGCACTAATTTTCCTCATTTCCTCATTACATCTTAAGACTTCCTAGTTTGTCTTACTTCCACCAAAGACAGACTTAGATTCCTAATATCTGCCATAAAAAGCATAATCTTTGTAGTTCCCCTTGTTTAAATTCTAAATTCTGTAACGTCCATTCCTCTATTTCCACGTATTTTGTTTGATTTCCTCCTACAGTAACACTAATTGAAGTTACTAATATTATAGAATATAACGTCACTTGTTTATTTTGGTCAACATACATGTCCCATTTCCTCGCTTTTCCTCCAATCACATCTTTATAGTTTGGAATTTAGGACTCTTTAGGATTTAATTCAAACACAACAACACAACTTCATTTTTCCCACTTTCTTCGCCTTCACAGAAAGCTTCTTCCACACACTGCTTTCTGTGTCTAATCTCCTCTATACACACCATTATTCGTTTCTCTTCCATATACAATCTTAGTTTTATAATGATCAAACAAATCCTTATTCGACTTTTTATCAAAGAACAAAACCTCTTCCATTCTCTGCCAAATTTGTCTGACTTTCTCAATATACAGCTTTAAGTTATTCATTCATTATAACTTGTATTGCTTGCCGGTCAAAATTGATTCATTATTATATCTAAAACATATTATATCATCAAATACAGTACCAGAATGTTAACATTATTGCTGTTCTTCACTGCTGTCTCCATCTTGTCCTGTCATTCTAACTATTATTGTTATTGTTACTCCTTGTTATTATTGTTAATTTGTTTTATTGTTCTTGTTATTGTTACTTAAGTTATTATTTTCATTGATATAGTACTAATTTATTACTTGTTTTTATTCTTAGTAAGCTATGTGTTCTTGCTCTTACCACTTTTTTATTATTTCATATGTAGACATCTTGTTAGCATTTTATCCATTTTGTAAACTGGTGTAAACCGTTAGGAAATAAATAAATATAACTCATTTGTATACTCTCTCTATAGCTTATGTACTTTATCCATCCCAAATCTACCTCATTTGGCTAATTTTTCAGCAGAACCTGACTTTGTTTAACTAACCATAGTAAATCCATATCACTTTTAAATTATTCATCATTTAGATCACGAATCGGTCAAACCCACACCAAAGCAAAGACAAAGGAAAAGTGGCTAAAGCTAATTTCACCTGAACCCCAACATACGTTGTATAGAGCGCCTAATGACGCAACATTGTACCTCACTCCCTATGTAGTATCGAGTGGTCCACTCCCCACTCCCCCTCCCTACTCCCACTGGGGGAGCGAATCAGATAAATTGCCGAGGGGAGTTCCACACCAGGGGATTGTGACTCATCGTTTCCTGTCTGTCAGTTTGGTCCTCACAACGCCCACTCCTATTGTCTGGAAACTTTCAATGTATTCAAAGCTTTCCTCGGTTGTTAGTAGATTAGCATTTGAAACAGTCGTCGGTTGTAGGGCCCAGGAATTGTAGGAGTCTTTGAGTAAAAGGTTGTAATTTGACGTTTTTGAATCTGATAGAAGTTATAGGGTAGATGATGGAATACTTCTACAAAATATATAGACCTACGTTGATTTAGGGGTTCACAAAGCATGTGTAGGTCTACTGGGTCTGTATGAAAACAGAATTATAACAGAATTACTACCTCTGAACCGCTGTTCCAAAAACTGTCAGTTAATAAGGAAATGTGGACATCTTGTTATGGTGTTGGTTCTTCGTAAACCCACCTTCACTCTAAACATAAACATGTCTCCCAGATATAATTGAGAGTATATTGTCAATAAAGACATTGCTTTAGGGGTTGAATATCTTTAGTAATGGTTGAAGGCAGTTATTTATTTAACACCAATACCTTTATACCAAGTCACTCAAAGGGACAAATATCTTAAACTAAGGGGGAGAAATTTGTCGGACAATTTCTCCCCAGTAACAGATAATTTCGTTAGATTGTGGTAGATTAGGCTTAGTTATGTGAGGAATTTCCCACAGATCTAGTGATTGTACAATAGTTTCGACAGCAAAAATACTATTCTTCTGCAGGACGCGCCTCCACCGACACTACCTTTCCTGAACCTCAAAAATGAAATATCCACACCAAACTCTATTTGAAGGTTGACCAGAAGAAGTTGAGGAATGATCAGAGACCCTATTCAAAGGGATTCAAAGCTACCTGGAAAAGACTTAGCCTCGCACAAGGTCTTCAACAAAGTAATTCCCTCCTGAAGTTAGGCTATTCAACTGTATTCGAAGGCTGTATTACTTTTACAACCGACCCTTCACACAGGGAGGCTAGAGACCCGGCTGGAGGCTACCTAGCCTCACACAGTTATCGATCACAAGGGTGGCAGAGCCCGGACCGGCGCCCTCACAAAATGGCTGGCGCAGCTGCCACAGGCGCGTTCAAGGCCGTACGTGTCAGTCTTATTTATTTGTAATGAATACAAATGGAGCTTAGCGCGGTCCCTAGTAGAAGTAAATCGCTTCCCAAAATCATCTTTATTCCCGTATACCACAATTAAACCTCTATCTGACTCGATATAAACATTCACTTTTGTAGATAGTTAAACTATAAAATACTGCAAGATGAAGTGAAAAATCGATAAAAACAAGTTTGATGTGGTGACCTAGGACACAACGATCGCTCCTCAACCGCGTTCAATGGTGTGTAATTGCCAGCGACTCGAAGCTGTCCGCCTTCACCAATTTGGCAGACATAAAGTTTAACGAGGACTATAATTACCCCTGATAGGCTGTTGAGCAGATAAGAGGCCAGATAAGCAGTTAGTAGCCATTATACGCGGTTCGGCGCGTCTCAAAGCGTTCATTTGCCAAACCTGCCCGACTGACTCGAGACGGAATAAATTGATTTCTATCTTCCGAGAGAATCTTATGTGGGTTTTGTGTGAGAATAGTAATTATTTAATGGATGTGTTTAAGGAATCATTTAAACGTCCCTAGGGTGAACGTAAATTCTCATGAAGATAGAAGCTTGCTTATAACTACTGTAAGGACGTAGACTTATGAATGATAAGACGAAATATTGAGCCTAGATAAGCTATCAACTAGATAAAAGATAAAACACAGACTAGAGCATGACTATGAGACTTGCGTTTATACTGTAGTTCGGACGAAAACTTCGTAAACCTGGTAGATTAGACGTAAAAAAATGTGACCTTGCGTACGTATGCAAAACATTTTCGTATGATTAGGCCTACTATGAGAACCTATGAGCAGGTATATCTATGCTTATGCGTGGATGAATAGTTTACGCCATACTACTAAATCTTTACAAATCCTTATATATTTCCACCAACTAAAGGACTAAAAATCACAAGAGAGGTGATGTTTTTTTTATAACTACTCACTGCCACCCAAATACAGTATAATCAGCTGATTCGTGTCCGGTAAAACTCATTACAGTACAGTAGTACGCAATGAAACCCCATTTGATTAAGCTGGCGGTAAACAGCTGTTTTCTAGACTAAATCCTTGCGTGGGAAGTTCGTCAAAATAGTGTAGTGTGGCGTAATAGTATACAGCATTACGTTAGCCTACTAGTCCTGAAAATAAGTGTTTGCCGGACGAGTTTGGTCGTTCCCGTGCGAGACGAAGTCGAGTAGGGTATTACCATACGAGTCCGGTACACACATTTTGGACGTGTTACGTACAATAGTTTACGCAAAACTACTAAATCTGTACAAATCCTTATATATTACTACCAACTAAAGGACTAAAAATCACTAGTCATATAACCTCTAAGAAAGGTGATGTTTTTTTTATAATTACTCACTGCCACCCAAATACAGTATAATCAGCTGATTGGTGTCCGGTAAAACGCATTACAGCACAGTAGTACGCAATGAAACCCCATTTGATTAAGCTGGCGGTAGACAGCTGTTTTCTGGACTCAATCCTTGCATGGGAAGTTCGTCAAAATAGTGTAGTGTGGCGTAAAACCCATTACAGTACAGTAATACGTAATGAAGCCCCATTAGATTAATCTAGTGGCAAATCTGTTTCTGGAATAAATCATTGCGTGGGAAGTTCGAAAATAGTGTAGTGTGGCGTAAAAGTTTAAACTTAAATATGCATTTAAATAGGATACAAATATGCGTCTGGAAGTTAAATTGTGACTGAATAAGATGTAATTTTGTGTCTGTAATAGTATATTACGTTACTAGTCCTGAAAATAAGTGTTTACCGGACGAGTGTGGTCGTTCCCGTGCGAGACGAAGTCGAGTACGGGATTACCATACGAGTCCGGTACTCACATTTTGGACGAGTTACGTACGATAGTTTACGCTATACTACTTAATCCGTACAAATCCGTATATATTTCCACCAACTAAAGGACTAAACATCACTAGTCATAACCTCTAAGTGAGGTTATGTTTTTGTTTATAACCACTCATTGCCACGCAAATACAGTATAATCAGCTGATTAGTGTCCGGTAAAACTCATTGCAGAACAGTAGTACGCAATGAAACCCCATTTGAATAAGCTGGCGGCAAACAGCTGTTTTCTGGACTAAATCCTTGCGTGGGAAGTTCGTAAAAATAAAGTAGTGTGGCGTAAATGCAATTACAGTAAATTGAGTCTGAATAAGATCTTAACAAACTAAACCTACACATTGATAAGATGTAATATTGTGCCTGTATAATATGTATTGGTTTAACAAATATGTTATGTACTTTTCAGCTTCCTAATATTTGTAGAAACAAAATGGAATATTTTAACAATTTGCTTCCTTAAAACTTACTTTCTTTATCACTGTACTAGTTTCCAACAAAATATTCCATTACGTAAACAAAAGCAATGTCCCACGCACAACACTTTTTGTTCAACATTAAAAGTAATTCCTCGAACTTAATTTTCAGTAAAGCTGCGCGCTATTTTGTTATGGCTTTAGTCATACAGTATTCTTCAATTAAAAGCCGTACAACAATAAGTTTCAAAACTGCAACACAGTAAACAAACCATGTAATAACTCAAGAAAGGAATTCTTATAGGAAGCGAATTAGTAAAATTATCAACATGCAGCTATTGTTGCGATGTAGTAACACTTCGGCCCAGTAACATTTCGGCCAAACTCAAATTTCTTAGAAAAACAGTATCACTTCGTCCCATTCGCTTTTACAGATGATTAAATAAGCTAATGGAGTAACATTTCGGCCCGACGAAAAATTGACAAGGGTTGAGGAACGCAGTTCAGGTAGTAAGAGGTACATGACCTGTATACTTTGCAACCACCCTCTGGTTGAATGTCGCCCAACCGTCACCCCTTGCATCCTCTGACCTCACATGACGGAGAATCGGTAGAATCTTACCTAACCTAACCTAACCTGTCAAATATTTTGTTGGGACGAAGTGTTACTAGTGGGCAGGTAGAGAGTTGGACCGTAGGCCACATCTGAGGGTTTCGGGCCAAAATGTTACTGGGCCGAAGTGTTACTTGGGCCGAAGTGTTCCGACACGATTTTAGTCCTACAAAGTTTAAGAAGCTTGCGCATTTACAGAATATATTTGAAATCAACCTTATAAGTTGTGTAATGTTTCTAAGTTTCTAGTGTTAACATAGGCTAGTGATAAATAATCAAACGTCTTAAACGTCTTCGTTGAACACTCTGAATACAGCGATAGTAATAACAATAAAAATGCGAGTTAACGTTTTATCTTAAAGACGCATTTTTAATAGAGTGGGTTTACAGCAGTTGCAACGTTCAACGAAATTTATTTTGGATGATGTACTCCAATAATTAAAATCAATTATAGTATCGGTGTGATTTTCATAAAGTAATTTGACACTCATCAATCAATTGTGTATTGAGAATTTAATGTTATAAAAACTACATTGCTCAGGAATTAGTATAACTATCGTGTATATATTTGCTAGTTATTAACCAACGCAATTAGTTTTCCAAAAGTGCTTTGTTCCCAGACCTGTAAAAATCAAAATAAGGCTAAACACTGACAGATGTGTTCCCAGAACGTTAGGCATTAGTAAGCTCAGTCTGGAAGTAAACAAGCAATGACGTCATCAAATGATAAGCCACTTATCGCTCAGCAGTAATTTGACTTATCAGTCTAGCCTTCCGTAGATGTCCTTGAGCTAAAGATGGGCTTCAGAGTTCCTGTCTAGACTTTTGGAAACATTACCGTAGGACCATAACCCGGGAACGATTTACCTTTTCATTTTGATGTTTCCATTAATAATTCATCCATCGTCAAAATGAGATCATAAATAAGGTTAAAGGTGTAGTAGACCTACTTTACAGGGGCTTAAGACACATTTAAATTATACAGGAGTAACTCCATACAGAGTCTTTGAAGCCGAATCCTTATATATAATACGTGAAGGCGATTTCTACGAAACACTACTCCTCCGTTAATAACGGACGGATTTTTACAAACGATGTGTCAAAATGAAGTATTGTTTGTGTAGACGCCCCCTTTCACCAATTCCAGTAATAAAAGTTCTCGGGCTTTGCCCCACAGGCCATCAAAATCCCTATGTATACTTATGGATAAAAGATTTTGTTTACTTGAACGGATGAATAATTTGTATTAATTACAGTTGTTCATAGAAAACACATGACATACACACAAGATAGTTCGTTTTCAGTTTCGATAACTGGAGTGGAGTGATTGATTACATTATCTTCGAGTTGACTCTTTTAAGTCATCGGAAATTATAACTGTTATTCGCTTTGAAATAACGTCTGTATTACTTTGCAATTGCTCGAATTCGAGCAACAGGTACACTAGTAGATCCTATTTTACCAATATGTTTTTACATTATTGCTGTCAGAAGCTTATGATTGGTATGTACATCAACCGCATTTATAACATAATTTATGGTATTGTCACCATATCCAAAGTGTCGTTGGATCGATCGTGGCAAATAGATTTGTCATCGTATAAAACATGTTTTAAATTCCATCAGAGCTCTGCCTGGCTTTGACCATTTAAGTTCCTATGTTATCCTATGGACAAAATGTTTGTTTACATTTGAACAGATGGATATTTTGAAATTTATACTAATATACCAAACAGCTGATTATATTTATATTGCAATTTATGGAAACACTAGCCGCCATACCCGGGAAGAGCACGCTAGAGAGAATAATTTGAGGACATTAATTGCGCCCACCGACCTGAGTCAGGTAGTCAGGTATTCCTGAATTGCGCCAACTACTCCAGGGAGCTACTCAATACGTTCAATTGCACTGTGGCGGCCCTCGTTGATTCTATAATTGAGTAGGTTAGGTTAGGTTAGGATAGATTAGGTTAATGTTATTCAATGGTTTATTGCGGATATTTTCCATCACGAATCACGATGGTAAAAAACAATACACCAACACCAAAACATGGTTTGATGTATCGTTTTTTACCATGTCCGAAAATGTCCGCAATACACCTTTCAACAACATTAACTCACCATCACCAACAATGAACTTCAAACAAAGATTAGGTTAGTTTAGGATAAGTTAGGATAACATGTAAACAAGGACATTCCTTCTGCCTGCAACTCACCCCTACCTGGCTTGGACTTGGGCGCAAGATGGGCGCAACTAAGGAACTTTTTTTGGGACCCTTTGAGGACTTAGCCGCTTAGCGCTATTAAGGAACTCTTGGGCGCAATGCGCAATTAATGCACGCCCAGAATAATCATGTTCTTATATATCTGCTGTATGAAAATTTATTAAATCATAGATAAATGCCACAGTTATCTATATATCAATGGACAAGCAAGTTTCTTTAAAACCCTTTTTCTCAGCTCGTGTACATCGCAGGGACAATCGACGGATACTGTTGGAAAGATATTTTCCTGTGGATATGCAAAATCCCTATATAAATAAAAATAGGCTCAAAAATAAGCACAACAATTAATTTAAAATAAAAAAGGAATAACGTGTACCTTATTGGTTGCCATGCTGGTGACGAAATAACAACGCAATAAAAACAGAAAATGAAAACAAAAGGATGAAATTCCAATCACATGTTTTATTTACAGCGTAGAGTGAAAAACGGAGAAGTCTGTAGACTACATATTTCTTGTCGAGTTTTCGTCCACGGGACGATTTCTAGTTTTGATAAAACACCAACATAATAATGTCCAAACACGTGGTTTATATCAGTTTTACAATTAATTCTAAAATTAATTAATTGTATATATAGACACTTTGCAAGCGAAAAAAATTACTATTTACATTAAGCCTGTGTTATATTAGTTCTATTCAGGAAAAAAGTAGTTTTTACAGTATTGAAAATTAGCTAGTTAGTTCCCTAGTCATTGACTTGATCAGTAATCCGCAAAAGTATTTACAGGCTACTCCGTTTCCCAGACATTACTTTTGAGGAAAACCAACATACAAATACAATAAATTTTTATAAATTTTGTAAAGAATAAAATTAATAAGTTGATGAATTATACACTTAAGAGTCCTTAAGTGCCTGGACGTTCTAACTCGAGTTCTAAAACAATTAAAAAACTACGGGGTGACCCAAAAAACAGGGATAATTTAAAAATGTTATTACTCAGGTTATAACGGCTGGAGAGTTCATTGTTGTGGCAAATGAATGTATATTTGATGCCATTTGGTGTATAGTATTGATCATAAATGGTTCCCGCAACATTGTGCCATTGCCAAAGAGACTTTTTTCAAGAGTAATGTGTCTTATCATCAATGTCAGTTTTGTGTTTACTTCAATGTTAGCCGTAATGGAGCAACCCCAAACCGAATAACTACTCAAAGATGGGTAAAGCTGGGGTTTCCTAGAAGCGGAGCGGAATGCCATGTTAAGCCGGGTTTTCCTAGGCGCGGAATCGGCGAGCGGAGAGAGGAACGCGGAGAGCGGACTCCACTTGTCTTAAGCAATTTAATGTTACTGTTTTCCTAGAAGCGGAGCGGAATGCCATGTTAATTTCAATTCCGCTCTCCGCGTTCCTCTCCGCTCGCCGATTCCGCGCCTAGGAAAACCCAGCTATTTCAATTCCGCTCTCCGCGTTCCTCTCTCCGCTCTCCGCTTCCGCACCTAGGAAAACCCAGCTTAAGCAATTTCCTGAACACAGCTTCTACACTCAAAATTAAACCTATACAACGGTAAACGTGACCACCAATAAAACTACAACTTCTACAAGTTCACTGACGAGTCCCAAGTCCATGTTGAAAACTCGGCAAGAGAACGGAGAGGAGCGATGGATGTTTGCTAACATCTGATGTTTGACATCTCTACGCAGAGACTTACTCTGACAGTAGTACAACTGTGGACCTGTCTGCTGTTTCAGTTGTTGTAGTTGATTCACCATCATGACCATCGCCAATAAAATCGCAATGAGTGAAAATGTTGTGTACAAATACATATCCAATGCCACTTTTCTTTCCTTTATAATCCACAATGTGTGATACCCCACAATGATGACTATCAATTCCACAGCAGTTATCCTAACGTATTCTTTATGTTTAATTTCTGCGTTTGATAGCTCTCCTTGCAAAAGTTTCAAGATTTTGAAGTGTCCTACTTGAAGGAGATTTAAGTTCAGCTGTCTTCCTGTAGTCCTTCTTTGAGTCAAAGGTTCATTGAAAGATTCGCTATTTGTCTCATACATCTTCGTAATTCCTTTTACAATCGTGAGCTGTGTATTTCTAATGCTGCTCAGGAATATTACGATGGTCAAACCTTGCACGAACCAAAAGCTTGTAAAATGCAAAGTTGTATAGACATATGTGACGGGAAAGTTTCGTGGCAGATACTTCCAACCTCCATAGGCATTACCTAAGAAGACGAGGCCAGCAATACCCCATGAGGAAGCTTGGAACAACTGTGGAATAACCACGCTATTTTCAATATCATGTTGTGGTAAAAGCTCACAATTTATCTTCTCAAGGGTCAAGGCTATAGATATTATAGTCTTATGGTCAAGTATTGCCTTGAACATGGCCAATTCTATGCAAGATGTTTCTATTAATCTCACAGCCTTTTCTGCTCTACTATCAACACCATCATAGAATTCTCTGTACAGGTAGATGAGTACCTCACTTGCGTACATCAATGTTATCGATACACTATAGACAACCTTGCCTGTGTGATATTTCAGTGTTTTCAATGAAGTAACATTTGTTCCTATCACACCGTTCAACCAGAATAGGGATTTAAATTGTCCAAAATTTACATCCATTGTCTTGCCGGGTGATCTGGTCTTTGTGATATTTCACAAATGAAGTCTTTTTCACAAATACCAGATGTAGTAGAATCGCCATTGGATGGATGTACAGTTCAGGCAAATTACCATGTTTTTTACAAAATGATTACGATGTCATATTAGCTTGTAACTATAAAAAACTTGTTACACTACTGGATAAAGTAGTCATATTTACCTTCATACTCATGTATTTTTCATTGGAATTACTGTGGGAAAACATCATTATTCATTTAGTAGTCTACTGTTGTGTATTCTGTTGCCAGGATACCTTATTTGCTTCCCTGTTCGATATTCAGCTTAAAATACATTAATGTAATTGTATCCTTGTTTTCATAGTTTTCTTATGTATGAAAATTTACATCGATAACAATTACTTGATTGAAATGGTGAAGTTTAAGACAAAGAGAGTTCCATATTATGTTACAGCTCTCGAGCATAAAAGTGACATGCACACATATAAATTAACCAGCTGAAAATGTTATCTATTTGTGAGAATAAAAATTCTAAGTTGATTGATAAAGTCAACAAAAATGTCTGTAATTGTTTTTATTCCATTTCAATTTAATTTTAAACTCACACGATGGTGGGTTTCAGTGTTTTCTATGAATTGGCATAGAAACATATCTGATATATTCTTGTGATAGTAACATTTAATCGTATGGGTTTTCTAGTTTACCCTCGTTTTGCAAATTGGGAAATACAAATACCCCCGCCGCAGCAAACCTGCCGACTAAGCGAATTTCCATTTGTCTGAATTGATTTTCAGTTAAATATATTTTAATAACATTAGGTTTAACGAGTACCTAGGTTTGCTGCTACAAGGAAACTAATATAGTGTGTTTTTGAGTAAAATATTGATAGCTTAGTACAAAATAAATAAATTTGCCAAGTTTGATCAAAATATATGCATAAACAAGCAAACTACAACATCTGACAATATTCTCCATAAGAATAACATGGTAATTTTAAATTTACAATTTTTTTAATTTTCTCCGTTACTAACAATCGAACAAAAATACTTTTATATACTAAATTATTTGTTCTTTTATAATCTCTTTAAAAAGGTCTAAAGAGAAATCGGGAAATTATGTGTTTTGAGGGTCAAAAGTGAGAAAAACCAATTTTTACCCCATAAAACCCCCCGTAAAGGCCCGTTCCCATGGTCCGATCGTGCTGGTTCGCGAACTCATTCAAGTTTATCCCGCTTTACACCTTTAAACCAAATTTCATCAAAATCGGACAAAAATGACTCAAGTTATCGCGTTCACGGACGTATATAACGGACGTATATATATATATTAGATAGGCTCTGTAAAATGATTTATTCTTGTAATTAATTACAAAACTTCAAAAGGAGAACAAATTCCGCTACTGAGATGTAATTAGTCCAGGAAACCATTTTATGATAATCACTGGATGAGTCACGTACTTATATATTTACACAGGTAGAGAAATGGATTCTCTTTCGACATCTAGTAGCATCGGTCCTCCCATTAGATGAATCTGCAGCGCTGTATATATGGCGACGCGACTCTACTACTTTCCTGCGAGAACTAAATATTTTACAGTCACTTAACTTATGTTACGTTTGCAGACAACAAATTATTATGCCTACAACAGAATATATATAAGTAGAGTATATTCGGTGTAATATAAAATAACTTAATTTTCCATTTTATCGTCCTAAACGTATACTATTTACGAATGGGATGGTAGAACATTATTGATTATTTTCTGTTTTTCTTTAATGTTCATTCATAACCCCTTCAATTATTTTTTATACAGTTATTTGTCAAAGTGGGCTTTCTAGCACGCAAAGTAGCTGATTCATGCATTCACTTACTTTATCGCACTTATTTCACTTTTTCGCACTACAGTATTTCAACCTAACAACACAAAATAGTGTGATTGTATTAGGCACGTAATACGGGTATGCTTGAAATCAAGTTGGCAATACTGCTAAATCGATCAGGTTGGGCAGTGTTTATTTGTCGTTCCATTTGACCAATATAACAAGTTTAATTTGATCATACAACGACTAAATTTTAGCTATAAACCTGTTGGTTCATGCTAACATAAACATATAACCAACAATTATATTCAGACTTTGATAACTTATTTTTGTGAAATTTCATTCGGATTTTTATTTGCTAATTTTTTTGTGAAACGATTTCATTTAGGGTTTGATTTGTTTGTGAGGGAATTTCATTTAGGCTTTGAATTTGTTAATTTGAAAAAATGCATAGTACAAGTTGACCTCTTCGTAGGCCACATACAATTACCTAGCCTATTTATGCTTTGTAGTAAGTGTAGCAAAAATACAATGTATAACACTCGAAAAACTTTCCCAAACATGAGAGTAAACATTTCTCCCGTGTGCAGCAAAGTTCCACTTTGCCCACTTGTTACCCTACACAAATAACCATTATTCTTTACAGTTGAGCAATTAGGAATACAATGTAACGATAACCCGAGCAAAAAGGGTCCGATTTTGATGGTATTTGGTACAGACGTGTAAACGTTCATTTATTCGCACGAGTTCACGAACCAGCATGATTGCAAAAGGGGATGGGGGTTTTGTGGGGTGAAAAATGGTTATCCCGTTCTTGGCCCTAAAAAAATAAATTTCTTTCTAAACCATTTTGTAGACTAGAGCTTATAAAATAAATACTTAAGTACATTGAAGAGTTTTTGCATGCCTAACTGTTATGTAGGAAATTTGAAAAAGTGTTAATTAATAATTCCCATGTTATTCTTATGGATGATAACTAAGCTGTTGTACATGTACATTACTTGTTTATGGACACATTTTAATGCAATTTGGTAATTTTGTTTATATCATACCAAGCTATCAACATTTCAATAAAAAAGCTCATAATTTCTTTCCCCGTAGCAGCAGCAAACCTAATAACTCATTAAAATTAATATTATTTGAATCTTATCTTACTAATATTATAAATCTGAAAGTGTGTGTGTTTGTGTGTTGCTCAATCACGCATAAACTACTGGACGGATTGGGCTGAAATTTGGCATGATAATAGCTCACATTCCCGATTAACATTTGGGCATATTCTTATCTCAAAAATCCTTCGGGCTCCAGCCCAGTGGCTCTGTAATTCCCCATGTTAACCTTATGAGTACTTATATTTAAATGGAATTTAAGAATCTTAACAGCTGGTTCAACTAAACGATTTGATTCTGAGATGTTCAAGAGCATTAAAAAGTTAACAGGTTTACCAACAGCGCGCAGCACTATTATTTTTTTAAATTTATGAAAACAGCTAATTTGCATCCAAAAGGCAAGTGAGCATAGCGAACGAACTTCAACCTGGAGGCGAGTAACGTACGAGCGAACGAGCTAAACACTAAGGCAAGTGAGCGCAGCGAACGAGCTCCAACCTAAAGGTGAATAAGCGTAGCAAACGAACTTCAACCAGGACGTGATAGAGCGATACGAACAAGCTCATCTTGAAAATGGACGAGCATTTGACATAAAACCACTAAAACCACATTAGGACAGAACGACGTCTGTTGGGGCAAAAAATTTTGGTATACAATGAGAACTTTACTTTTTTCTATGGTGTAGGTGCAGTGGTAGAACATTAGGCCTATGGTATATGTGTGCTACACTATAGGATACGTTATAAACTAAAAGACCAATTTTTTTTTCAACCGAGTCCTCTCCCATAACTGTAATAAGCATTTTATACTAATATGCCAACCCCGTACGAAGGACGGGTACTCTGCTAGTAGGTAATAATTCTTTAAATTTTAAGGGAATATTTTAGTAGAAATCTAGATGGGTTCGCTTAGTCTGCAGGTTCTATGAGGTTGGGGAATTTTATATAAATCGATAAATTGTAGAGGTTGATCCGTCTAAAATAAATGACATACAGAATGAAGTTGATTTTACACATTTCTACCTCTACCATACATTTTATATGAATCTGTGTAGGCGAGGACGTGAGGTGTGATCAACACTAACTCAACCCAACAAACCACCCACACAGCGTCAGATGTTTTATTCATTTTGCCGGGATTTGAGTGAGCGACCTGTTGATTCAAACCAAACTAAATTACTTCCCCTGCGACTCACCCTCTCAATACTCCCCCCTCACTCTCTCTCTCTCTCTCTCTCTTATTTACGTTATCGACGCCGTGGAACAAAGAAGAATAAGAGATAAACAGGCAGATGTTAATGCGGAATTCTTTGGGATGGAAATTGAAAACCGTGCAATTCGTTCGTTTGCGGCACGGAGGGAAATAATGAGTCTTTTGTTGCGAGGTTGGCCACACTGCTGGGACTTTCTCACGGCTTCTTTCCCATGATTGTCCCTATTTATGTCATCGACGTTTGTACTTTGTTTGCCATTCGTGTAGTATACACAGTTACAGTATCTGATCTTAACTTTGGATCTGATCTCTTCTTTAACTGTACAATTACTTTGTTCTACATTTTTTAGAAGCTAGACTTTCGTAAATGATTATCTTATTCCATCGTATACATTGTATAGTTGTACTTCGTTTGCAAAGATACTTTTAAAATTATCTTACCTATTCTCCTTGTCTTAATTTGTATTACATTTTTCTTGTGTTAAATAAGATGGGATAGGCATAGGCTTTAATGGTAAGACTATGATTATCTAATTAATTGTTTGTTTGCTTGTATTCTTGACTGAGGTCGACATATTCCTTAGACACAGCTATTAATTAATATAATAGCCCATATAGCTAATGGCAACTAAGGGACCTACAGTTTATAGTGGAATCCGAAACACATTTTTGCCTTGTAATTAACGAATAGGTCTAATTATCAGGATAGTACTGCGGGTAGTCGTACGCCTAGTACTCACTAGTGCGGACGTTAATTCCACACCAGGGAGTATCGCATCCACAGTGCATGTCTATAAATATCCACAATTCGTGATAGTTGGATTACCGGACGACTCCGTCCCAGTCTTATTATCGTCATTCCTTTCTTATCTCATTGTATCAAGGATAATGTACTATTCATGTTGCTAAATAACAGGGGCGAAAAAACCTTCAAATCCCAAATCGTATATTTCATAAACACTGAAGACATAAAAGGGACAATCCAATAAAGCTAATACAGGGCGTTTATAAAAGAATCATCTAGTTTTAATGGCATCTACCTCAGCCAATTCTTGTCCCACATTAATATTTGAAATATGTGCTTAAATTCCCAAGTTTTATAATCAGCTGTCCAATAATCAGTGTTGGTATTTCTTGGACGTGTTTAAATCATTTTCAAAATCATTACAATTCAAGAAAAAAACCTTTTGTGTTTTTCATTATGACTCAAGTTTATCTTTAATAACCGTCCAGCGTTAGTTTCGGAGCCATTTAGACGGACTCCTCCTACATTTTAAGGTGGTGTCGCTAGTTTGAAAACTCTGCCTCATCCTCCTCCCTAATATCTATGCTCGTAACTTCAATGAGAAGCTACCTCAGGTTGGATTGGCAGATGTAACGATAATGACTTGACCCTTCTCAAATGGCCCCCTAGATCTCCTGACCTTACGGTCTGTGATTTTTCCATAGGGCTATGTAAAAGACCAAGTTTAAGTACCATCAATGCCTCAAAAGCTCCAAGAGCATGGACGAATTCGCAATGCTGTAGAATCAATCAACCTTGCGATGTTAGCCGGTGTATAGGACAATTTACAGCATAGATTGGAAACTTGCTCCACGGCTAAACGGCACATTGAGAACTTGTAGGGGTATCTATGACAAATTTAAGAGTTCTCTTTTCTGTTGATATATTTTATATCCGTATTTGTTTAACATTAACGTCAATAAAATGTTTTAAAACCTAATGATTATTTTATACCCCATTTTAATGACTTTCGTGTTTCTTTTCATATAAACCCGGATCCGCCCTCTACCGTTTCGTGTAAACGCAAGGGTTTGGGGGTTTTGTGTTTCCGAAGGCTACACTTGACGTAGAATCAAAGTTAAGGTGACATTTTGAAGATGATTATATTATCTAGTATGGTGGTTTCAATATGTTTAGTATCGTATAATACAGCCTGAAAATCTTCTTTTGAATGTAGAAGAAAAACGGCAATTTTAAACTGCTTCAATTTATTAAAGAATCGTTACTGAAAAATTCTAAATCCAAGGTCGTACGGATGGTTCTTTGTTCTTTAAACCCCCGTTTAGTGTTTTTTTACTAGCATGTATGGGTAATTTACAAAGGCAGGGCCCGTCAACCATTGCAAACACGTACGCGGCGCTGTTCAATGGCGCAACATAGCTTCGTACATAAAAAGTACTATATAAATACTAGACGGGTGTTTTGGCAGCCTATGGAGTTCGTTAGCGTCTCGGACTTCGGGTACAATCCATGACATACCCAATATAACTTCAGAGATTTTGGCAGTTTTAAGCGTTTGGTATTATCTCTTGTTAATACTGGAAAAACACACTCGCAACCTATGATCACCGCACGACGCACGATATAATTGTACTCCCCCTGCCAGGCCCAATCACTATTCCAGGTGTTAGTTCTCACCAATCCCGCCAGTCATGTATGAAGACGTCACGTGACCACCCCAGGTGGCCAACTTCCGGTTGGGATTATCCAAGTAGTGTTGTGCCGCGCCGCGGGAGTTCGCCCCGTACCCAGTATACTAGACTGATTATTGTGCTATCGTGTTACAGTTGTTATTACTGCTGGAAATCATTGTCAAACACGATAAGTTTGGGGTTTCTGGAGATAGAGTTTACTAATGAAATGACGAGAGGTGTAGCATGTTTTAGGGAAGTACAGAGAAAGTAAATATTTGAAACTTAATACATATTTGCTACCAAATTAGACAATTACCCTATGTGTTTTGAGAAATATCATGCAAAATGTATTACTATGACAAATCATAGTGAAGTAATATAGGTTAGGATTTGGATTTTTAGTCAGATCATTGGTTTCTTGAATGAGCGTATACAAATGGATTGTTTAAATCAGATTACGAAGCATAAATGGATTGTAGGGTTTCTCGAAATAACTTATCATAGAGGGCTGTTTGAAATGACATTCTCATGTAATGTAATGAGTAAGAAATAGAATAATATATATCTATAAGGAAAATGCAACCCTAATCTCATTGGGTGTTTGTTTGGATTTTATAGAAAATACATGAAAAAGTGCAGCTGAGATGTTTACAATCACAGCAAGGTATGTTTAAGCGTGGTGAAATTATGGATAACTTTAATTCACCCGGAGATATGATATAGACAATTTTAAAAGGAGTGCAAGAAATTAAATATTGTATTAATTTTATTGTGTTCAAAAGGAGATTTAGAACACGAAAAACGCTTTATTAATTTTACAGTGCACCAAATCTACACACGATTATTTAGAAAATCCCTGCTGTGAATTTATTAGGATGTAAAATAATTTTCTAGAATTACCTTCAGCTTCAGTATACAATAGTAATTTTTTAGTCAAATTATCTGCATTTCTTAATCTAATTGTCGTTTATTGCTGTTGCAAACCTTTGCAATAACCTTTAGTCATTACATGCCATTATATACTGGCAGTTCTAATCTAATGATAAGAACTTTTATTTCCAGCTGTCAACGTCATTTGGGGACCGAGCAGGTTTTTACATCCCTAGGTAGGGCCGCAAAATCAATTGACACAATCAGTATCTATAGCATTGCAATAGACTTGTGTTATTGCCACCGCTGCCTAGCAAATATTTATGATTAGTTTTGCTGATTCCTCAATTTATTTCTTTACATAACCGTTGTAGTTCTGTTGACTACAGTAGTGTGCATTATTGTTGCGGTGAATAGTGGTAATAGGGTTAAGTATGGTGAATAATAGTGTTCGTACCACGGTCCAAAATTGTTTTGCAGCTCTCGATCGTTTTAAATACTATCTAGAGCCGGCAAACCCTCATTTTTGGCCCTAAGTACGAAATATACTATTAAAACTAACCTTCACCTAATGATTATAGTTTACTGCATTCATAATTATTCTAAGGTTATAAATAAAATATTTCAACATTATTGTTTTTTATTTGTCAACCAAACGTTTTGATGAAACGATTATTCAGCATCAACATGAATAAAACGTAGCTAAATGTTACTTACGCAAGTTTAAAAGCAATTGAATTAGTTAGTTCTCGCAGGAAATTGGTGGAAACGCCTCGCCATATATACAGCGGCCGCTGCTCTTACTGATGGGAGGACCGATGTTACTAGGTGTCGAAAGAGATTCATTTCTCTACCCTGTCTTTGCCACTTCAAATACAATTTCGATCTCGCCTCTCTTGGAGGGGTCAGTCGGTTGTACACTTACACCTCAGTAGCGGCCTTTGTTCTCCTTTTTGAATTTTTTAAACTCTATAAAATGTATCATTTGATTATGTTTTATACAACAGAACAACTCAAACGACGACAAATCTTGGAAATGGATGGTTTTCTATAATTTCCTGGGATTGGATACACTGAAGAAACAGCTTTAACCATCCTAAAAACTCATTTATAATCATTTTAAAAAAGCAATATCGTCTTAAAGATTGTCTTTAGGTTTATTGGTTATTGTGTATCTGTGGAAAATTATTTGTAATTGACTATCAGTAGATTTTGCTTTAATACAGTCCTGATTCTCAACTTTTCGGGTGTTTGGAGCGTAGATCCTTTGTTCAAGGAGACCCTGGTTCAAATCTAGGAAATCACCGATTTCATCTCAACTTATCCATAATGCCATGACTCACTGGTTCGGAAGCACTTACCTATAAAATAAAAAGACCTAACGTCACCTAACGTAAAAGGAAAAGGGATAAGCCTTTCAAGTAAGCCGAACTCTCTCCGGAATGGAAATCAATCTTCACTTCATAGAACACATTTTGTACTGTAGTTGTTGTTAACCACAATGGTTGTGTAATGAACACTATTTTGTGACATATGTTATGGTACCTTCACTCATTTGTAGGTTAAAGTACACACATAGGTGGGTCCTAATATCACTTGCTAATTGAAAATCATACTTGTCATAGGATCATCTTACCAAACCTTCTAAATTAAGTCTTTGTACTTCAATAACATTATAACGTGATTATGCTGACTCGTGTTCAATTCCCTCTCTCCCAGTGTGCTCACAAAACGACGTTACCAAAGTCAGGTGCGTGTGTGTAATTGGGTAAATCCCCATATGAGTGTATGTCCGCGGGGGGGGGGGGGGGGGGAGCGGTGCCAAACCATGCAATTTGAGTGTGAACTCAGCACACGTGAAACCCACGTGTAACTCCCCCTCCCCCCCATACTGACACCGGTATTGATCTGTGACGTCACTGTATCTCCCTCTCTGTCTCTCTCACAGGGACTGCTATGTCTGTCTCACTCGCACTCGCACATTCAGTGATTACTGTAATTTTACATCTTATGTGTCGCAATCAATCCACCTCTGTCACTGTAGCAATGGGAGTGACTGGAATTGTATGGGACAGATACTGGCCCATATACACAAGTGTGTGTAAGAGCGAGACAGATACAGCAGATGACATGAGGCTGCTCTATCCCTACTGAATTATGCTGTATTCATATTCATTTGAGATAGGACGCTACCTATGTGCGTATTTTAACCCAGATCAGAGTGAATGATGATTGTAGGAGTGTGATGGGTGATGGATGTCTTGCTCAAACCTTTTTACCAACTAGATCAGCTGTTTCATTAGTCAGGACTATTTTATTGAAAGCCCAATGATCAAGGACAGCTGGGTTCAGTTACTGTAATATTAAATCTTTTCACCCCACTACTATGTTTTAATTTACTTTACACGCAAGAATTTAGTAGAGAAAACAGATGTTGGCCGCCTGCTTTGTCAAATCTAAATTTATTATGTACTTGTACGGTAATGAATTTTACGCCACACTACACTGTTTTAACGAATTTCACACGCAATGATTTAGTCCAGAAAACAGCTGTTGGCCGCCAACTTTAATCAAATGGGGTTTCATTACGAACTACTGTACTGTAATGAGCGTTTACTGGACACCAATCAGCTGATTATATTTGACAAATGAGTGATTAAAAACAAAAACATAACCTCTCTTGGATGTTAAGAGTAGTGATTGTTAGTTCTTTGTTGGTAGGAAGACTATAAGTTGCTTAGAGTAGTATGGCGTAAAATATCGTACGTACGTCACTAGTCCAAAATGGGTGTACCGGCAAACATCTATTTTCAGGACTAATAACGTAATATACTATTTCGCCACACTACTCAGTTTTATTGGTATTTTATCTCATATGTTTAGCCCGTAAAACAGATGTTTGCTCCCTGCACGGGATTGCATTACGTAGGCCTACTTTCCCCACACTAAAAATGTTTAATACTCCTAGGTTTTAATGGACTTTCCACGCAAGGATTTACAGGCTAGCTGTTTTTCACCTGCTTATTCAAATAGGATATTATTTCTCACTACTGTAATGCCTTTTTACTGGAAAACAAATCAAATTTTGTAAATGGTGTATCCGTTGATATGAACAAATAAATAAATAAAATAAATAAATAACTATACAATGATTGGCGCAATAAGTATACAATAAAGTCGTTGCATCACAATCATTGGCAAAGAGAATGCGATATACGAGTACGGTAAACACATTTTAAACGAGTGACGAACGATATTTTTTCTGTACTACTCGTAACTAACATAAGAATAAAAATATGTACAAATCCGTTTATTCCCACCGACTAAAGGACTTACAATCACTATTCACTACCCACAACTTCTAAGAGAGATTATGTTTTATTTTATTGATTCGTTGACTTTTTGCCAATAATTATGATCAGTTAGTGTCCGGTAAAAATTAATGAAACCACATTTGATTTGTTTAGGTGACAAACACCTGTTTTTTGGGCTAATTTAATGTGTGGAAAGTCGATTAAAACAGTGTAGTGTGGCGAAAATATCGTACGTCACTCGTCCACCACATAACATAAATTCTTAGGTTGTTGAGTCCTTTGTGTATAAGACAGTGTATTAGTACGCGTACGGTATTGTGGTTTGCCGTAACAAACAACTCATGTATGTATTTCATAAACACCAATAATTATCCACATAGCGTAGCTAAAACTAAACTTAACTCTAAAGATTAAATCGCAAACAATGTCTTACAATAAGTAGTAGTATTAAATTCTAATGGCAGTGAGTGTTTACAAACGAAAACATAGCCTCTAAAGAATTTATGAATTGTTGTCCTAAAAATCGCCAAACAATAGCCTTCAACAATAGCAACGAGACTGCTTCAAATATTATATCTTTTATGCGTTATAGTCCCCCTCTCCCTCTTTAAATCAATTCAATTGAAACGATCTGACTCAATCTAGTTCAATTCTTTGAGACAATGGCGTACTTTTTGAAGCGTTCTTGAAGTCCAAGTTCAATGTTAGCTGGGTCCAGTTGTCCAGTTTAGAGTAAAAAAGCTACTGATATTTTCAGGATTGAACCACAGACCTTCTGATTACTCGTATCAAGAAAACTCAGTCACGCTCTTAAACAACTTCTACTTGCTGCTCACAGGAAAGTGATTGTAATAGTGTCAAAGATACAGAGTGCATAGAATAATCTTCCATCGTTTTAATTATGCTCGAAATTAGGGGTTGAAAAGAATATGTACATTGTATATTGATCATTCAGAACAAATTGTCAATGTAAATTCGTCTTGAGGGACACACTTCATGTAAATGACTAACTAACTCGTAGCGCCAACAATCCTCGTGGCCAGGACAGCAATCACAGGCTGGTAAGCAGTCCTCCTGCTAATAAAGAAGTTACTACAAAAGACGTCTCAACGAATTTCTCTCCCCTTGTTGAGATGATAGACACTGAACAGCTAGGGGAGATGCGCATGAGTGTGCGTGTGTGCGTCGCATGATTAAACGCAGAAAGAATGTATCCAGGGTGGCTGAAGAGCTAGGGGACGCAAGAGGGGAGATCTGTGTATATTTGTATTCAAGATAAGCCTTCTGAGTGGAGATTCATTCGATTTAGTGGGATGATCTAAAAGGCATGATCAAGAATAGGATTTTAATTGAACTGGGGGACAATTTGGGAAATTTGAAATATGCTTTATGGGTAATGGGCTCAGAAATGTTTGAAGACTTTGTTATAAATTTTAGGAAAACGTACCAGCATGAGCACATGATAAGCAGTATTTTCAGAACATTTGACTTTTGCTTTGTTGTGCTTAGGGCCACATAATTGGATCAAATATAATTTTGTAAGTAGCATATATTTTGCTATTCATCGTTAGAAGTACCTATATGCATATTTATAAAAACTAAAGGTCCAGTGGTCGTAAATTCGACCAACAATATGACTTCTCAAAATAGACAAAATATGCACTTCTATAATGTGCAGACTTCTCTATTTTCACTCCATGCTGTAAATAAATTTAAGTTATTATAAATAATTCCAATATATATAATATTATTTAAAAGATTTGGGTTTTCTTTCCCTAGTTCGTTTGGCTCTACTACCTGTTGTATATTAAATCATATATAATAATTATCAATACAAAGTCACTGCAAGTTATATTCAATGCTTAATGCTTACTAAGAAAGAACCAGGGAAGCTCAATAACAAACAGGAAATACATGTTAAAGCTCAAAGGTCAAAGGCTGAAGACCAAGAACTGGAGAGGATTCACTTCACTTCTGTATGACCTGTGAGTATAGCAAGAGTAAAATGTGCACTTGTTAGGGTTAATATTTTTCCCCTAAAAATATATAATAAATTGGCGACGAGCTTGTGGAAGTCTTAAATATTAGTTTAAAAGTTATTAAAACAGTGTTTTCTAGTACAAATTCTACAAATAAAAGTGAAATATTAGTAAAATCTGCATCAAGAGGAGACAAGTCACATGTTCAGTTTTCACAAAAAGTTACAAGTCAACTATTGCAAGTTTATAAGTTGATTAAATTTTAAAGCTGAGTTATTATTGATATCTGGAAAAAGGAATATTTTATTTCAAAAACACACAAAGGCAAGGTATTTATGTAAAATATAGGACTTGTCATCAATTTTCATGTTAGTACAGAACTTTGCAGAAACCTGTTCAGACAAAGCATTTTGCAGGAAACCCCAAGTGGAAATATTATAAATTTGGAAAATCATTTGCAACTTTTTGTAACTTTTGAAGCAAATGAATCTACTTTAGTAGTATATAATCTTCTTAAAGGTTAAAAGTAAAATTAAATCAGTAAAATGCAATGAAATGGACTTATGTTTCTTGGAATAGGCCTAGGTTAGTCCTGACTTTGGAAAGTTTTTTACTGTACTGTTCATGCCTAAAACAAACATTTGCCATAGCAAAATGTCAGTTACTGGTAAATTCTCTGAATTTAATGAAGAAGTGGAAGATCTTAGTAATTATTTGGAAAGATTTGAGTTGTACATAAAAGCTAATTCTGTGAAGGAAACAGAAAAAGTTCCATTATTCCTTACTGTTATAGGGCCTAAAGTTTTTGGAGTTTTGAAAAACTTATTGCTTCCCAAAAAGCTTGCCGATGAAACTTATGACAATTTAATTAAGGCTTTAAAGGGTCATTTCACACCAGAAAAGTCAATTATTTCTGAAAGGTGTAAATTTCACAAAAGGTTCCAAAAAGATGGGGAAACGTTAGCTCAGTACGCCGTGGAGATTAAACATTTAGCTGCTTCTTGTGATTTTGGTACAGTAATTTATTAAACGATGCCACGAGGGACCGCTTTGTTAGTGGGATTAAAAATGAGGATATTCAACAACGGTTGATGACAGAGACCGATTCAAATTTTTCGCAACTCTTTGAACTTGCATGTAGGCTAGAGGCTGCAAGGAAGGAAGTCAAAGGATTTCATTCACAGGGAGAAGTGGGTGAAATAGATTTTGTAAAATCGTACAGACACAGTTCTAAGCCTAGTGGGGGTAAAAACAATTTCCAAAAGCCAAAACTAGGTTATGTCAAAGGTAATAACCTCATGGAAAATAAGAAAGACTATAAATGCTACAGGTGTGGCAAAACTGGTCATAATTGTAATATGTGTTTCTTCAAAGGAGCACGATGTCACTCTTGTGGTAAAATAGGCCATTTGTCGAGTGTTTGTAAGCAAAAACAGGGAAAGCCTAAACCTACTAGTAATAGGTCAAGAGTAAATTTTGTAACTGATAGTCCAGATGAAGATGTAAATACTTGCTATGATTTACAGTGTGTTTCTTTGATAAATGAAGTTTCTTTTGATAACAATTATCGAACCACCTTGATGGTCGAAGACAAACCATTGGATATGGTTATTGACACCGGTGCTATAATGACTGTTTTACCTAAACATATTTATGATGATAAATTTAGTCATATAAATTTAAGGCCTACTGAGTTGCAGCTGAAGTCGTACACTGGACACCCATTGGATGTTTTGGGAGAGTTCAAAGCCGCAGTTTCGCACGAAGGAAAGGACTACCATCTACCTGTAGTGGTTGTAGGAATCACCGATCGTCGACAGCCAGCACTGTTGGGACGTAATTGGCTACATCAGTTGAAGTTGGACTGGAACAGGATATTACAGGTTGGATCTGGAAATAATGCAGGCAAGTCTAGCCATAATGTTTCTACTTCTACCGCTTCTATAGAAAATGACTTGAAAAGTAAATTTATGGATGTTTTTGAAGGGCAAATGGGTCTAATTAAAGGTATCACCACTGAGATTGCTGTAGATGAAGAGGCGACTCCAATTTTTTGTAAGGCTAGACCTGTTCCATATGCTTTAAGAGAATCAGTCGAAAAAGAACTTGATAATCTTGTTAAATCTGATGTTATTTATTCATTCAAAGATAGCCAGTGGAGTACACCCTTGGTTAGTGTTTTAAAACCTGACGGAAAATCAGTGCGACTGTGTGGGGATTTCAAAGTAACCTTAAATCGAGTCTTGAAAAATTCGGAGCATAATCCACTCCCTACATCAGAAGATATTTTCACAAAATTTTCAGGTGGGAAAATATTTTCAAAAATTGATTTGACTTCAGCCTATTTGCAGTTAGGTGTAGGCGAAAAATCGCAACCATTCTTAACGGTAAACACCCACAAAGGTCTTTTCAGGTACAAAAGACTACCCTTTGGGATTACGAGTGCACCTTTTCAGTTCCAAGCGGTCATGGACCGCATCCTAAAAGGATTAAATAGTACATATTGTTTTCTGGATGATATTTTGATTGTAGGCCACAACATGCAAGATGCAGTAAACAAAACCGAAGCTCTTCTAGTGCGACTTAAAGAATTCGGTATCAAGGCTAACTACCAGAAAAGTGAGTTCCTTAAACCCAGTTTGAATTTCCTTGGACACAGGATTGATGAGTTTGGAATACACCCTACCGATAAACTAGTTAAAGCTATTTTGGATGCACCCGAGCCTACCGATGTTACCCAGCTAAGAGCCTATCTAGGCCTATTGAATTTTTATGGGCGTTTTCTCCCTAACCTATCCACGGTGTTATACCCGTTGCATCAGTTGCTTCATAAAGCCAAACCCTGGCAATGGAATTTAGAATGTTCAAAAGCTTTTAATGAGAGTAAACTGCTTTTAACTCAAAGTAATGTTTTGGTACCTTATGATCCAAAGTTGAAAATCCAAGTGACATGCGATGCAAGCCCTTATGGGATCGCCAGTGTTATGTCTCACACTATGCCGGACGGATCTGTCCTACCAGTTGCGTATGCTTCTCGAAGTCTTACAAAATCCGAAATGAACTATGCTCAGTTAGATAAAGAAGCCCTTGCTATCATATTCGGAGTAAAGAAATTTCACAAATATATTTTTGGTCGATCATTCACATTGATTACGGATCATGCAGTACTCCTAGGAGAGAAAAAGGGTATCCCAGTTCTTGCAGCTGCCCGCATGCAACGTTGGGCAATAATTTTGTCTGCGTATGACTACTACATCATCTATCGTAAAGGTTCTGAAATTGTAGAAGCTGACGCTCTTTCACGTCTTCCTAAGAAACTCGACCCAAACTCTGAAGATATTTCAGTTATTCAGTTTTTTGCTCCATTTCCAGAACTACCTCTCACAGCAAAAGAAATAAGTCTTGCAACCCGAAGAGATCCGTTGTTTTCTAAAGTCTTACATTTGACACTTCAAGGCTGGCCTACACATTTAGATAAGGACGAGCCATTAAGAGCTTTCTTTCTGAGAAAGAACGAACTTTCAGTTGAAAATGGTTGTATTCTTTGGGGAAATCGAGTCCTCATTCCTAC
Organism: Macrosteles quadrilineatus; assembly: GCF_028750875.1. Classification (NCBI taxonomy): domain Eukaryota; kingdom Metazoa; phylum Arthropoda; class Insecta; order Hemiptera; family Cicadellidae; genus Macrosteles; species Macrosteles quadrilineatus. Next base: position 100,219,456 of record NW_026542596.1, on the reverse strand, counting down.
TAAATTTCAAAAACACCTCTTAGACATGTTACATGAAGAACATCCTGGTGTTTGCAAAATGAAAGCTTTGGCCAGAAGTTTTGTGTGGTGGCCTAAAATTGATGACCAAAATTGAAAATGTTGTTAAAACTTGTGAGATTTGTCAAATGACCCGTAAATCTGCCCCTAAACTGCCTCTACAGCCGTGGCAGTGGCCTTCAAAGAAATGGCAGCGTGTGCACCTAGATTTCGCTCAGAAGGATGGTGTTTATTTTTTGATACTAGTGGACAGTTTCTCTAAATGGGTTGAAGTATACCAAATGAACGGTACCAATGCCTCAAAAACTATTGAAAAATTGCGTACATGCTTTGCCGCATATGGAGTTCCGGAGAACATCATCACAGACGGAGGACCACCTTTTAGGTCAGAAGAATTTGAAAGTTTTTTGAGATTCAATGGAATTAATCACATTTTCTCCCCTCCATATCATCCGACGAGTAACGGCCAAGCAGAGTCTATGGTGGGTACTTTTAAAACATCTCTCTTAAAGCAAGTACTCCAAGACAACCTCAAGGGCCGAAATCGGACTTTGCAGCACAAACTGGATTGTTTCATGTTCGCTTACCGAAACACACCTCACTCAATCACTGGTAGAACACCTTCGGAACTATTTTTGGGTTTTCAGCCTAGAACCAGATTCACTCTGCTAAAACCAGATTTCAAAAGCAACATGGAGAGCAAGCAACAGAAAATAAAAGAATCCAGTGACCAACATAGAGGAAAATGGAGGTCGTTCACACTAGGACAGGAAGTCTGGGTCAAAAGTATCCGTAACAAAGAAACAAGATGGATGCCGGGAGTTATTATCAAGTGTATCAGTCCTGTGACTTACATTGTTAGCGTAAGGGGACAGAAACGGTTTGTACATGCCGATCATTTGAAAGAGTTGGAAGGTGAATTGCCCATTATGAGAAGAGAAGAACCAGAAATCACTCCTCCACGACCCTTACCAGTGCTATCACCAAGCAAAAGTCTAGTCGAACCTCCGATACATGTTGATCAATCACAGAGTCCCACGAGGAGATCACCACCACCTCGGAAATCATTACCACCTCAGAAATCTCCATCACCTCGGAAATCTCCATTACCTAAAGGAAGTATAACTCACGAACAAGAACCCCTGCGGAGGTCCAAAAGGATGATAACGGCCCCGCAGAAACTTAATATTTAGTAGACAAGAGAACAAGTTCGCAGCAAGGTTAAGTTAATTTTATTTTACATTTGACAAACAATGAATTTTATTTTGAAATGAAGATGCTGCGAACATTAAAAGAAGAGTTATTTTATTTTATTTTCAAAAAGAGTTTTAAGTTTTTTTTTTAAAGGGGAAAGGAGTGTTGTATATTAAATCATATATAATAATTATCAATACAAAGTCACTGCGAGTTATATTCAATGCTTAATGCTTACTAAGAAAGAACCAGGGAAGCTCAATAACAAACAGGAAATACATGTTAAAGCTCAAAGGTCAAAGGCTGAAGACCAAGAACTGGAGAGGATTCACTTCACTTCTGTATGACCTGTGAGTATAGCAAGAGTAAAATGTGCACTTGTTAGGGTTAATATTTTTCCCCTAAAAATATATAATACTACCCAACCGATTTTCATGAATGAGGTCTCAAATTAAAGGTACGCACACATAAATTTCTTATCAAGCATTGGCATATTATTTATCTACAGTCCCACTCGGCTTATATTAGTTAAATTTGAATTTTCTTTTCCGAGATCGTTTGGCTCTTCCTTCTACTCGACCGATTTTCATGATTGAGGTTCAAATTGAAGGTATGTACAAACAGACTTCACATCAACCATCGGCATATATTTATCTACTGTATTACTCTACCAAAAAACATACATTTTATTAATTTTCGAATTCTTACTTCAATTTAAGATGTATTTCACCAGTTATAATATATAATCCTTGATCTAAGGACCTGCAGTGAAATACCTTCATTTAAGCTATTAGTTATTCAAATCGGACGAGTTTCAAGCAAACGCAAGGTGGATCAATGCTTCAAAGTCAAAGTCAAAGTCCTTTATTAAGCCAGATTAACAATACATTACATTGGCCAAGTCAAGAGATTCAAGAGCTTGCCTATTAATTTAATATATAGGATATACATAAAGTTTACTCACAAGGTGTTACTTGTACAAAGTTGTTAGACCTTATGACACATTGTCAAACGGAATTTTCATAAATAAATATCTATTAATTGAAATTGAGAGAGATTTTAATGTACTTACAACTTAATAAACATTTACACATATTTTGGAGTATCATTTATGTTTGGAGACATCACATTATACTTTTAGATAAGCTATCAGCAGTGCATGCTATATTATAGCCCAATTTCTCCAATATTTATCCTTAGTAAATATAAGCTTTGAGACATTATATTAGAATGGAAATTATAATGACCTTGATGAATAGGATCCATTGGATCCATTGAATAGCCATTGGCTTGGCTTGGAAAGTATTTTAAGATTCCTAAAGATATGAAAATAATAGCCTAAATATATTTCTACATATTTTGAGGTAGGGGAAATCCTTATTTTAGGACATGTATGTAGCCTAAGGACATTTGGAGTACTGTATAACGTATAAAGAAATTCAATTTAAACATCACAGTAAAGCATTAAGTTTTGCAAAATGATACTTAATATCAGGTTTATAAATAGTTATGTGCTTTCGTGTTTATGTGAAACTTTCATCTAAACACGTAAATGCGTTTTAAAGATACCTAAAGGCGCATAGGTGTATTCAGGATGACAGTTTCACGTAGTCATTCATAAGTGACTGGTAAGATAATCAAAATAAAATGTACTAGGAATAATAAATACGCATTACGCGTTATCAATAATATGCTCCGCGTTTAAGGTGTGGATAATAGCTGACGTATATTTTAAAATTCATCACAGTTGCTTATAACAGTTTCAATATGCCATACGAATTTTCAAAAGGCTTGAAAGTGAAATGAGAGATCGGAGCGATCTCAACGCTTTCTCGCGGCCTTTGCCTGAACTAAGTGAACACGTCATCACTGGGCTTTGCGTTACAATTGACTGTCTGTTACCAGTAAACTGTTCTGTGCAAGAATTGAAAGTAATCATCTATACCTTACAGTAAAAGACTTAGCTTAAAAGCCTTACTCAAAACTTAATTTTGCTCATGCGTGATGGATTTTATAGTTCACTATGTACGGTGCAAAACAAGGATACCCAAACGCTAAAAGAGCTATTTCATGAATATTGCAACAATAATTAATCTTGTAAACGTTATCAAGATGGTCAGCAAGATCATGAACCGAATGGAATATGTTGTTACTAACGAAGGACGACACGTAGAACATGTTTTTGTTTAGTTAAGTAATTGTAAGCTTTGTTTTAGTAAAATACTAGTTAACCGCCCGTGCTCCGCCACGGGAATATTGTCAGCAATAAAAGAAATAATAATTAACAAATACTGTTTATCTTTGTATTTTATTTAGGGGTTGTTTGATTTTTTACATGAAATAGAAATGATAGTTTGCCTGTATAAACTATTTTATGTTAATCAAACCGATATATTATTTTAACCAAATAACTTTTTTATATTAATTCGAGTTTCATTTGAAAAATAAATAGTATACGAATTGGGCAATGCTGATAACCTAATAAGCAGCTATTTATGCTATTTAGATAATTTGCTCAAGTATATTCCTATATTCGTCGTTTTTTTATTACATTTGTTGTATGGAATAAAGATAGTCACTTAGCCTACATGTAAATCACGCATCAGCAGTTGGTCGCATTTCACGAATCTTTGACCCAAACTGTGAGTAAAATCTGTGTTTACGTCATATATATAAAGTTGGGCATACTTTGTTCAATGTTAGAGGGTATTAACGGTCCAATTTGATGGAAAACGAGTCGTGGATTTTAAAACTATGTAGACTACCACTACCAGAAAGATGTTGATTCAAGTGAGACTTAGAACTGGCCATTTCAAATGCAGATTTGTATTATATTTTACTCAAATAGTTTTTTGTCTCTTTTGACCCTTAATACTTTTTTTATAGTCGCTGTTGATAAGATTTTCCATAAACTCAAAATTTTGATAAGGAGTTAATTTTACCTTCCCCTTGTGACAACATAAGGAAAAAATATTTGTGTCCCAGTTAGTCTGTTCTGACTCAAAATTCATAGATTTGCAGTACTGACAAATCCAATCCAACGACCCCAATTAAAAAAAAATTGGTATTTTTTAGAAGGACTTCCAGAGCACATTTAACACCATCACTGCTCTTTACCTTTTTAGTTTGATGGTTCTCTACATGTTTTTTTTCGTTCTGTATGTCTCTTTACGCCCGGTTAATGATTACCTTTTCTTTTTCTTTTTGTACTTTTCACATCCTGGGGTTAATGATAAAGTTTTATAACGCTCTAATGACCCGAGTCAACATTGCCATTAAACATCAAGTCAGATACTTCTTCGCCAGAACCGAAATCGTAAGTCACAGTTTCTCAAGCAACTTCCCTGTGTAGGCCTACTCGAAAAAATATAGTTAGGGTATAGTTCACTGATAAATTGTAGTTCCAAATATCCCAGCGTACTCGCCATCTCGAGAAGGTAAAATTTGGACGTCGAACACTGATCTTGAGTAAGATTAATCACTTACGATAAAATGTTTGTATGTTTCCCACTCATTAGCAATTATATGTACAACTTGCAAGCGGATTTCCCTATGATTGTTCTGGTGGCTATAGAGAATAAATTATATTGATCAAAACAATAAGTTTCCGTCCCCTACTATGGGTATTATTTCACATTCCATACTCAAACTTAAACTCATTTACAACTTTCCTGCAGATCACTTTGCAGGAAAACTAAAACATTTTTGTGTCCCAGTTAGTCTGTTCCTACTCGAAATTCATAGATTTGAAGTAGTGACAAATCCAATATAACGACCCCAATTCAAAAGAGTTGGTATTTTTTTGTATGGACTTCCAGAGCACATTTAACACCAACACTGCTCTTTACCTTTTTAGTTCGATGGTTCTCTAAATTTTTTTTTCGTTCGGTATGTCTCTTTACGCCCGGTTAATGATTACCTTTTCTTTTTCTTTGTGTACTTTTCACACCCTGGGGTTCATGATAAAGTTTTATGACGCTATAATGACCCGAGTCAACATTGCCATTAAACATCAAGTCACATACTTCTTCGCCAGAACCGAATGGTAAGTCACAGTTTCTCAAGCAACTTCCCTGTGTACTTGAAAAAAAATCACTGATATATTGTAGTTCCACGTATCCCAGCGTACTCGCCATCTCGAGAAGGTAAAGTTTGGTACCACTGAACGTCTAACACTGATCTTGGAGTAAGATTCGTCACCTACTATAAAATGTTTGTATGTTTCCCACTCATTAGCAATTATATGTACAACTTGCAAGCGGATTTCCCCATGATTATTCTGGTGGCCGTAGAGAATAAATTATATTGATCAAAACAATAACTTTCCGTTCCCTACTATGGGTATTATTTCACATTCCATACTCGAACTTAAACTCAATTACCACTTTCCTTCAGATCACTTTGCAGGAAAACTAAAACATTTCAAAAATAAGTTAACAAATACACTTTCCTTGATCAAAATCGTGTGTTTATAAACAGAAACTCCAAGTTTAATAATTGCATACTAAAAGTGAGGTTATAAAAATAATAACAAATGTCTGACAAACATTAAACAGCTGACGAATAATTTATAAACTGTGTATTATATTCTTTAATAAGAATTGTATTGACTCGACCTTTAAAGGGCTGTAGGTCGTAGCCCTTAGAAAAAACGTAAATTCTAATGAAGTTCGGCAAATCTGTGCATTATCCCCTTTAATTTGAGACATAAATCTTGTAGATCGGTCCAGTAATTGCTGAGAAAACAGTGTTACAACTGTGTATTATATATATAAGATTAATATATAGATTAGCAGGTAGCAGAGTACCCGTCCTTCGTACGGGGTTTGGTTTGCGTATCGTATAAGTATAAAATTGTTATTGCAGTTATACTCGTGCTTTGCGTTTGCAATGGGAGAGGACACGGTTAAGAAAATTTGGCTCTTTTAATTTACGGTATACTATAGTATAGTATAGCACATCTACCATAGCTATAATGTTCTACCACTGCACCTAAACAATAGAAAAAAAGTAAAGTTCTCATTGTGTATCAAAGGTTTTTGTTGCTGCTTGGTTCAAATTAGCTGTTGTCATAAAATAGCCTACATGTCATAATAACATGGGAAACTTCAGAGCCACTGGGGCAGGGCCCGAAAGGATTTTTGACAAAACATATGTCTATATGTTGATCGGGAATGTAAGCTATCATCATACCAAATCCCAGCCCAATCTGACCAATAGTTAAAGCGTGATTGAACTTCAAACAAACAAACACACACTTCCACATTTATAATATTAGTAAGATAAGATTCGGGTTTCCTTTTTTTGAATTACCCTGTACCATATTGCGTTATTCACCGTACATAGAATTACAAGTAAGTCTTACAATTTACATTTGTTGACAAATGTTGAAGTAAATTTTAAGTTATGGCATTTACTGTTGTGTTAGCCAAATAGGTATTGAGAACAGTACGGTGATATGCAAACAGAGATATTCAGTAAAAAATGTATATATATATAAACAAATTGAGTTTTGTCTGTACATTGATCAGAATTATATATATTATGGTTCATACATTAAAGAAGCCGAAACAAGTTTTATCTCAATTTCTGTTTACTGTATCTGCATGTCACGGGCTATAAGGCATTGTAAACGGCCTTCTCCTGAAAAACGAAATTCAAATAATTGTAAATTTAAAATATGGGGAGTATTGTTAAATGTTGTAGTTTGTTTGTTTAGGGTATATTTTGATCGAAGTTGGCAAATTGGTTTATTTTATACTAAGCTATTTATATTTTACTAAAAACACTTTCTTAGCCTCCCTGTAGCAGCAAACCTAGGTACTCATTCAACCTCATGTTATTTAAATAGATTTAATTGTATATCAATTCAGGCAAATGGAAATTCGCTTAGTCTGCAGGTTTGCTGTGGCGGGGGATTTAAAATCATTGCGCCAATAGCTTACAAACGAGGTTTCCGCTCATTGACAGCGCTTCGATGACTGTTTTGTGAAGTAAAAATCACAACAACAGTTTAATCGCAGATATGCTGGATGTCGGAAACCGTTCCGATTTGTTATGATCAGATCCCCGTCCATAAAACGAGTACACAGCTAGTACAGTAGATATAGTAATTGTTACCTTGACTTAGTTCTCGCAGGAAAGTGGTGGATGCTCGTAGGCATATATACAGCGGTCTCGGTCCTAGCTAGTGGGAGGACCGATGCTACTAGATGTCGAAAGAGATTCACTTCTCTACCTTAAAATATCACTTTTCCCCAACGAAGGTCTGTCCTAAAAGGGAGCCCTAGTTAGACACTTACATCTCAGTAGTAGAATTTGTTCTTCTTTTGCTTTACATAAAGATTTTTTAAACTAATCGTACCATACAGCATGTTTGCACGCTCTGTTTGGAACCTGAATGATAGATAAAAGGAGTATAGACATCTCCTTCTTTTAATCTACTTCATCTACTTTTCTTTTTGTCTACTTCTTTTAATCTATGCCTGAATGTTTACAATTTCCATGTAATTTGACTGTCCTTATCCCAATCACTCCACATGAACGATTGCAAACAATGTTTTACCTCACCTATATTTTATTTAGTTGTTATTCTCTGTTATGACCATACCTCTCTTTGGAATACAAAAAGACTAATTGAGCACAAAATTTAGTATTATTGCCTTGCTGTCATCTTTTCTTATTTTCATGATAGGAATGACATGGGCTGTAATATTAACGTTCCCATAACTTTGGTTCATTCTGCATCCCAATTGACGGAGAAATCCAGGGGTACAAATCTACCTATTCCATGTGTGTTGTATTTGCTGGAAATATTTTTTTTTAGTTGTATTGTTTTACGTTTTATTCAGTTTCTGATTACATTTGCTCTCTAGGTTTCTACTTTGGACTTTCTGGTATACTTAAACCAGCAGTCATTTAACAATAAGCCCATAAACTATGTTGACCAAATTCCTGACGTGTCCTCCTTTATTTATAAAGGAGAGTCTAAAATCATGAAGAACGAAGATTGCTTTATCTCCGTTCTTCATGATTTCAGATTCTCAAAGTGAATTCTCCTTCGCCTGGAGCAATTTTGTTTTCGTCATGGGTGTTTTTCTACCCATTGAACTCGCAAGGGTAGCAGATGGTTGGATGACCATCGTGATCATAATGGTGCTGCAGCACCGTTCTTCTGTCCCTTAAGCCGTAAAACTACAGCCTCAATTGGCTGCAAGTGAGATAAAGCTTAACATAATCCTCATAAGAGGAGGAAAGTAAAGCTAGTATTAATGTTAATTAAATAGATATATTTATTTTCTAACCCAATATCCACTAACCCTAATCTTAAACTAGCATCAATTTTCTACAGTCAACTTGGGTGAGTTAATAATTAATTTAGTATGCAAAGAACATACTACTGTAGTATGCAATTGCGTTGAATGAGAGCTGTTTTATTTTCTTATTTACTTCAAATGTTGAAAGGTCTCCTAATTTTTGCTCAAGCTTGGACTGGTAATGCAAAGAGACAAGCTAAAACAAATAGTGTTATATATTCAATCCTAATATGCAAGAGCTTGATGGTAGTATTGCCTTGTTTCCTTGTTAGCAGGTTAAGTGGTTGAGTGGTAAAAGTTAGATCAAGGAATTGTTGTTTACGTTTCATTCCGAAAAAAAAGGAAACCAGTAAACACTTTGTCTTGATGTTCTTCAGTTTGGCCAAATATATGACCTGATGCAACAACAGTTTACAAAGTCGCTAACAACCCGAGGGTGCCTAAGGCGGGGGGAAGGGTGTACCGAGGGGGGGGGGGGTGATATCGGTTTGACATTCAATAAGAGGGGCAACACTCCACGTCGGAATTCAATAAGCCCCAAATTGCGGGACGAGGGGCCTCGTATTGGGCCATTCTTTACATCTCTACTGAACCAACATTCTTGTTGTGTTTATTTATTTTTTGTCCTCGGTCTCTGAAGTGGACATATTCTTACTACTTATAATATACGACTACTGTATAGGAGTAGAGGCATGAAAAGATTAAATAAATGTATGCCTTCTATCTGTGATATAACGGCCTAAAAAACAATATTTATGAATTGAGATCGTTTTACCCTTTCAAACACTGCAATGCACTATTGATTTTTAAACTATGTTTTTTCTCGGTCGCTTTTGGTTGAATGTGCATCTTCCTACTAGTGATAATACGAGTACTACCATGGAAAGATGAACAAATAAATTATTTATAAATGTGCGAATACTGTCTACTTGCAGAACAAGATTGCTTTTATAGTCAGTGCTATCCAAATACAGCAATATTGTTTGTTTGAAAATTTAAATTTTGCTAGCATGAGAAAGGTGTTAATATGTTAATATGATATGTTATGGTTCAAATAGATTATTTGTGATGTTGAAGTCTACTGAGATTAATAACAAATGTAAAATACATAATGATTCTAAAATTACATCATGAAAGATTTGAAGCAGCATGGAATCTCATAATAAAGGCGCAGAATAAATATTGTAGTCAGACAAATCGATGGATAGAGTCTATGGTGGGAGAACTGAATTGATGTTGTACAATATGTTGAAATTCTTTGATTTTACTGTATTTTAAACTTCTTCTACTTATCTGTAATTTCTGTATGACGTATTATATGTATCCGATCTGAATAGAGAAAATAAACAAATATTCTATTCTATTCTGTTCTATTATCTCGGTTATGTCGAACATAAAAATGGATCTTAGATAAATGTTATGATTTTAATATAGATTTGATTTTTAATATAGATATGGATTCATAATTTCTACTCTTATTTATTTAACTTTACTATAAATAACTCACAAACTGAATAAAAAATTCAAAAATAAAAATATGTCAAATATGTCGGTCTAAAAATAGTCATGTAAATAATAATGGCTCACAAAAGTTTTTATATAATATCCTGTCACGTAATAATTTAAGCTTCGAAAGGCACAATATACTCAGTAATTATGAGAAATGGAATGTATACTGCACTGTATTAACATTTAAATAGTAGGCTAATTTTATTTTTTTATATTTTAGGCCTTCTAAAGTATGTTGTATATTTCGACCTCTATTTTGACTACTAAACTCCTACAAACCCCTTAATTGGTAGATCTAATAATCAAATCAAATCAAAGCTTTATTTTCCAATAGACATTACAAATGCATGTGGAATGGTCAATGAAGGTATTATGTTGGTAAACATTTGTCAAGGAAGAGTACAATAGAGATGTAGAGTACAAGGTCAAATCAAAAGATACAAAGATAATATAAAATGCATGCAGATGAGGATAGCTATAAGAGAAAAAAAGTACAATCATTACTCAATATGTAATGGTCTAGGAAGTTCTACAAAATCGTGTGAAGTTTGTAGAACGGGTTCTTTACTAGCCACATATGAATTTTAGCTTTAAAAGCTTTGTAAGGAAGTGATAGCAATTTGTTGGGCAATTTATTTAGACATTTTAGGCCCAGAATTTTATGACTTTTCTTAAATAGTTCTTAATAGCTTAGTTTTTAGTTTTAATTAAAAAAATTGTATGAAACCCCACTATCAATATACTGTATACAATACAAATGTTAACGCAGCTGTGAGTATACTCATAGGTTAAAGAGTAATACCCATTGATCTACTAGTAGTCTTAAATGAATTGGAAATTTGTGTATTAACATAATTTGTATTTGTTTCGTAAACCACAAGTCAAAGATAAGAAAAGTGAAAATATAAATATTGCAACTGCTCTACACCAGTAATTATTTTGGCTGCGATAAAAAAAACTTCCCTGCATATCAAATGTCTAACTCAGGTTAAAAAGTCTCTATGAGCGAAAAGTCAAAACCTAAGGGAGGTCTACCATCCTTTAACCACGTAAATTGATTTATTCCCCCACCAGAACAACAACTTTTAATTATAAAACCTTACTTTTACATCATTAAAGCCCCTCCCTCCAATTTATCATCAAAATAAGTAATTAATTCAATGGACCATTTGTATCTTCAGTTGTATGAATATTCCATAGGCTTGGACTAAGAGGAACCCATTAATGGCATTAAGGTTATATCAGTGATGGGGGGGAGGGGGTGATTGGGGGTCGTGTTTAATGTGGGAGGAGAGTAGAGGGTCAAATCCCTGTTTCCAACACCCCTCTCAATTTCGTAAGGGTAGATAGGAACTTTTGCTTTGAGTATCGATAGTCATGCACTTTAAAAGTTTTAACTTTACTAACTACAATGCAATAACAATAAATGGTTCTATTTTTAATTCAGTTTGGTTACTATTTATTGTTAATGGATCAACAAACTAAAGACTGTACTATAGCCTAATATGTTAATGATCATTGATTCTTCTTATTAGTTACTTTTTACAAACAAACAAACAAATATTATGTTCACGGAAGGCAGTGCCAGTTTTTTATTGTAGTTTTGTAAGATAGTTTCAAACGTAAGTCTCAGATTCACTCTGCCAAAGTGTTTCTTCCTACATAACTATGTCTCATCAAACATCCCTGTGGTCTGGTGGATTGTTAGAGACAACAACTACGATCATTTCGTCCACCAAACAAAGAGCAGCAAAGGACGTTGCTATTGAAGGAAAAATAAGCTACACAAAGCAACAAGCTGTTACGTATTCAGATCTTCCCCTTCAAACCAAGACTTACAATTGACAACCAACAAGCTGTTCTACTTATTGAGGTTTCGTCCACTAATCCAAGAGTTACAATTGACGACCAACAAGCTGTTCTACGTATTGAGGTTTCGTCCACTAATCCAAGAATTACAATTGACGACCAACAAGCTGTTCTACGTATTGAGGTTTCATCCACTAATCCAAGAGTTACAATTACTAACCAATAAGCTGTTCTACGTATTGTTGTTTTGTCCACTAACCCAAGAGTTACAATTGACGACCAACAAGCTGTCCTACGTATTGAGGTTTCGTCCACTAATCCAAGAGTTACAATTGACAACCAACAAGCTGTTCTACATATTGAGGTTTCGTCCACTAATCCAAGAGTTACAATTGACAACCAACAAGCTGTTCTATTTATTGAGGTTTCGTCCACTAATCCAAGAGTTACAATTGACGACCAACAAGCTGTTCTACTTATTGAGGTTTCGTCCACTAATCCAAGAGTTACAATTGACGACCAACAAGCTGTTCTACTTATTGAGGTTTCGTCCACTAATCCAAGAGATACAATTGACGACCAACAAGCTGTTCTACTTATAAAGGTTTCGTCAACTAATCCAAGACTTACAATTGAAAACCAACAAGCTGTTCTACTTATTGAGGTTTCGTCTACTAATCCAAGAGTTACAATTGACGACCAACAAGCTGTTCTACGTATTGAGGTTTCGTCCACTAATCCAAGAGATACAATTGACGACCAACAAGCTGTTCTACTTATTGAGGTTTCGTCCACTAATCCAAGACTTACAATTGCCAACCAACAAGCTGTTCTACTTATTGAGGTTTCGTCCACTAATTGTAAGAGTTACAATTGACGACCAACAAGCTGTTCTACGTATTGAGGTTTCGTCCACTATTCCAAGAGATACAATTGACAACCAACAAGCTGTTCTACTTATTGAGGTTTCGTTCACTAATACAAGAGTTACAATTGACAACCAGCAAGCTGTTCTACTTATTGATGTTTTGTCCACCAATCCAAGAGTTACAATTGACAACCGACAAGCTGTTCTACTTATTGAGGTTTCGTCCACTAATCAAAGAGTTACAATTGACAACCAACAAGCTGTTCTACATATTGAGGTTTCGTTCACTAATCCAAGAGTTACAATTGACAACTAGCAAGCTGTTCTACTTATTGATGTTTTGTCCACCAATCCAAGAGTTACAATTGACAACCAACAAGCTGTTCTACATATTGAGGTTTCGTCCACTAATCCAAGAGTTACAATTGACAACCAGCAAGCTGTTCTACTTATTGATGTTTTGTCCACCAATCCAAGAGTTACAATTGACAACCAACAAGCTGTTCTACATATTGATTTTTTGTCCACCAATCCAAGAGTTACAATTGACGACCAACAAGCTGTTCTACATATTGAGGTTTCGTTCACTAATCCAAGAGTTACAATTGACAACTAGCAAGCTGTTCTACTTATTGATGTTTCGTCCACCAATCCAAGAGTTACAATTGACAACCAACAAGCTGTTCTACATATTGAGGTTTCGTCCACTAATCCAAGAGTTACAATTGACAACCAGCAAGCTGTTCTACGTATTGAGGTTTCGTCCACTAATCCAAGAGTTACAATTGACAACCAACAAGCTGTTCTACATATTGAGGTTTCGTCCACCAATCTAAGAGTTACAATTGACAACCAGCAAGCTGTTCTACTTATTGATTTTTTGTCCACCAATCCAAGAGTTACAATTGACAACCAACAAGCTGTTCTACTTATTGATGTTTTGTCCACCAATCCAAGAGTTACAATTGACAATCAACAAGCTGTTCTACTTATTGAGGTTTCGTCCACTAATCCAAGAGTTACAATTGACGACCAACAAGCTGTTCTACTTATCGAGGTTTCGGCCACTAATCCAAGAGTTACAATTGACAACCAACAAGCTGTTCTACTTATTGAGGTTTCGGCCACCAATCCAAGAGTTACAATTGACAACTAACAAGCTGTTCTACTTATTGAGGTTTCGTCCACCAATCCAAGAGTTACAATTGACAACCAACAAGCTGTTCTACATATTGAGGTTTCGTCCACTAATCCAAGAGTTACAATTGACAACCAGCAAGCTGTTCTACTTATTGAGGTTTCGTCCACTAATCCAAGTGTTACAATTGACAACTAAGAAACTGTTCTACGTATTGATGTTTTGTCCACAAATCCAGGTGTTACAATTGACAACCAACAAGCTGTTCTACTTATTGAGGTTTCGGCCACCAATCCAAGAGTTACAATTGACAACTAACAAGCTGTTCTACTTATTGAGGTTTCGTCTACCAATCCAAGAGTTACAATTGACAACCAACAAGCTGTTCTACATATTGAGGTTTCGTCCACCAATCCAAGAGTTACAATTGACAACCGACAAGCTGTTCTACTTATTGAGGTTTCGTCCACTAATCAAAGAGTTACAATTGACAACCAACAAGCTGTTCTACATATTGAGGTTTCGTTCACTAATCCAAGAGTTACAATTGACAACTAGCAAGCTGTTCTACATATTGAGGTTTCGTCCACTAATCCAAGAGTTACAATTGACAACCAGCAAGCTGTTCTACTTATTGATGTTTTGTCCACCAATCCAAGAGTTACAATTGACAACCAACAAGCTGTTCTACTTATTGATTTTTTGTCCACCAATCCAAGAGTTACAATTGACGACCAACAAGCTGTTCTACATATTGAGGTTTCGTTCACTAATCCAAGAGTTACAATTGACAACTAGCAAGCTGTTCTACTTATTGATGTTTCGTCCACCAATCCAAGAGTTACAATTGACAACTAACAAGCTGTTCTACATATTGAGGTTTCGTCCACTAATCCAAGAGTTACAATTGACAACCAGCAAGCTGTTCTACGTATTGAGGTTTCGTCCACTAATCCAAGAGTTACAATTGACAACCAACAAGCTGTTCTACATATTGAGGTTTCGTCCACCAATCTAAGAGTTACAATTGACAACCAGCAAGCTGTTCTACTCTTTGATTTTTTGTCCACCAATCCAAGAGTTACAATTGACAACCAACAAGCTGTTCTACTTATTGATGTTTTGTCCACCAATCCAAGAGTTACAATTGACAATCAACAAGCTGTTCTACTTATTGAGGTTTCGTCCACTAATCCAAGAGTTACAATTGACGACCAACAAGCTGTTCTACTTATCAAGGTTTCGGCCACTAATCCAAGAGTTACAATTGACAACCAACAAGCTGTTCTACTTATTGAGGTTTCGGCCACCAATCCAAGAGTTACAATTGACAACTAACAAGCTGTTCTACTTATTGAGGTTTCGTCCACCAATCCAAGAGTTACAATTGACAACCAACAAGCTGTTCTACATATTGAGGTTTCGTCCACTAATCCAAGAGTTACAATTGACAACCAGCAAGCTGTTCTACGTATTGAGGTTTCTCCACCAATCCAAGTGTTACAATTGACAACTAACAAGCTGTTCTACTTATTGAGGTTTCGTCCACTAATCCAAGTGTTACAATTGACAACTAACAAGCTGTTCTACTTATTGAGGTTTCGTCCACCAATCCAAGAGTTACAATTGACAACCAACAAGCTGTTCTACATATTGAGGTTTCGTCCACTAATCCAAGAGTTACAATTGACAACCAGCAAGCTGTTCTACGTATTGAGGTTTCTCCACCAATCCAAGAGTTACAATTGACAACCAACAAGCTGTTCTACATATTGAGGTTTCGTCCACTAATCCAAGAGTTACAATTGACAACCAGCAAGCTGTTCTACGTATTGAGGTTTCTCCACCAATCCAAGTGTTACAATTGACAACTAACAAGCTGTTCTACTTATTGAGGTTTCGTCCACCAATCCAAGAGTTACAATTGACAACCAACAAGCTGTTCTACATATTGAGGTTTCGTCCACTAATCCAAGAGTTACAATTGACAACCAGCAAGCTGTTCTACGTATTGAGGTTTCTCCACCAATCCAAGAGTTACAATTGACAACTAACAAGCTGTTCTACTTATTGAGGTTTCGTCCACTAATCCAAGTGTTACAATTGACAACTAAGAAACTGTTCTACGTATTGATGTTTTGTCCACAAATCCAGGTGTTACAATTGACAACCAACAAGCTGTTCTACTTATTGAGGTTTCGGTCACCAATCTAAGAGTTACAATTGACAACTAACAAGCTGTTCTACTTATTGAGGTTTCGTCCACCAATCCAAGAGTTACAATTGACAACCAACAAGCTGTTCTACATATTGAGGTTTCGTCCACTAATCCAAGAGTTACAATTGACAACCAGCAAGCTGTTCTACTTATTGAGGTTTCGTCCACTAATCCAAGTGTTACAATTGACAACTAAGAAACTGTTCTACGTATTGATGTTTTGTCCACAAATCCAAGTGTTACAATTGACAACCGACAAGCTGTTCTACGTATTGAGGTTTCGTCCACAAATCCAAGTGTTACAATTGACAACTAAGAAGCTGTTCTACGTATTGATGTTTCTCCACCAATCCAAGTGTTACAATTGACAACTAAGAATCTATTCTACGTATTGATATTTCGTCCACCAATCCAAGTGTTAAAATTTACAACTAAAAAACTGTTCTACGTATTGATGTTTTGTCCAACAATCCAAGTGTTACAATTATTGACAACGGGAGACGGACAGCGTCCCAGACCTTTGTTTGGGTTAATCCCCTGATTTGTGGCCTGAGGGTAGTGGTCACCGGAGGAGGGGTGGGGAATCGAGAATTCTGAATCCCACTGGAGGCGTTAACTTTTTGTCAAAGATTTCGCTTAGAATGCGATTACTTCTTAACTGTACATCTTTTGTTAGAATTTAAGGCGTTTATAATTTTATGATCAGAAATATTTTTCGATTAGTAAACCTTTGTACGATTTTTCCATTATCAGCAAGTTTGGTTAGGTTATGACAGTTTAATTTTACAATAATTTAAAAATTGTAAAAATGAATTTTAGGCATTTGTAGTTTTATTTTATGAACAGAACTATTTTTTTTACTAAACCTTCATTCGATTTTTAATTATCAGCAAGTTTGGTTAGTTTGGTTAGGTTATGACAGTTAAATTAAATTTAAATTTAACCGACAAACGATACGTTTTGACAACGACAATAATAGAGCTAACAATTTGAAGCGAACAGTTCGGCTATAATGCACGGTATGATGCGGAAGCGTTCGACACGTTCGACACCAACCTAGAACTGACAGGTCCTTCGACCGTGATTAAGAGGATTAAGCCTGGTGCATGTGCCTACACCCATTGACAACCAACAAGCTGTTCTACGTATTGATCTTTTGACCCCTAATCTAAGAGTTGTAATACACAACCAAAAATCTGTTCTACGTATCGAGGTTCAAAAATGATTCATCCACCACCCTAAAAGTTACAATTACAGTACAAACTTTTATACGTCTCGAGGTTTTGTCCACTACTACAAGAGTTACAATTATTACCAACCAACAAGCTGTACGTATTGATATTTTTGTCCACTAACCCAAGGGTTACAATTAACAACCAACAAGCTGTAGGTATTGGTGTTTTGTCCACTAATCCAAGACGAAATCTACGTATTGAGGTTTTGTCCACTAATCCAAGAGTTAGAATAATTTTCAACCAACAAGCTATTCCACTTGTCAAGAGCTCATCGTGAACCAAGAGCAGAATAGGAAACTGCAGTGGAAGGTAAACTTATCTAAATTTAGTATAACCAAGGTTCCACATTGTGTGGTTTTCCCTAACCAAGAGTAGAAAGGACGCGGAAGGTAAACTGAGTTACAATTGGCACAATTATACGATGGAGAGTCTGTTCATTTATCAAAGGACCGCTTCACTCGCTCCCCCACCCACTTAACTCCACCCCTCTAACTCCTTCTCTCTCTGCATCTCTTGTTCTACACTAATAAATGTAATGACCTCTCAGCTAAATTGTACCTTGTTCTCGACGAATTAGAGGTTTCAAATTTTACACCCACGCTTTTTGACTTTGCAATCTGTTAATAAACGATATTTTAAAAACGTTTTTTTAATTAATTTAAAACAAATAAAGATTTTATTCAAATTTGTCATTTGAACTTGAAAATAACTTGGCAAAGTGATAATCGGCAGAAACCAAGGCATTTACACCTCAGGCGTAGGATAAATGAAATCGGTTTCGTGTCGATTTGGTTAGCAGCCATTCCTGCAAATGCAATTAGGGCCAGGGTAAAATTATCTAACTGCGGGGACTAAGACTTGAATAATTAGTCATATTGTCTACGATTAACTGTTACAATCACAATCAACTTGAGGGTCAAATTGACTCCACATACCAAGCGAAACTGCGGCCTTTTATTTTAAAAATGGATTGGGCTATGATTATGTAACTGGATACGAACTATATTTCAGATTTTTTTGGGTCTCTATGCCAACCGCTTATTATAGAAAGCGGTAATGGCAGTTACCCAATTGTACCGATGTTCAGGGGGGCCCTAATCTCGAATGCCCAGTTGCACCGATGGTCATTTTAGGGCGATGCACAGTTGCACCGGCGGTCGAAGATCCCTGACACCATCCTTTCCCATTGAAATGTTGTTAAACGTAGTTAATTAATACGGTAAACGGTAAACGGTTAGGTTAGATAAGGTTAGTATAGGATAGAGTGTTGCTATCAGTCTATGTGTTTGTAATGTTTGTTTGTTACTCTTTACCCCGTAGCAAAAAATGGGTTAGCTGCTATATAGTTGCCTATATATGGTAACTATTTAGCGCAGACTATATACGATGGAACGTAAATAAGGGGATAGGTATATAAAAGCATTCGAGGAGGGGAAGGAGCATCCAAGCGTGACAGATTGTTGACCGCCGGTGGAACTGGGCACTCTTGGGAGGGAGGACTTTGTCGACCCTTGCAAATTCCCTTGACCATCGGTGCAACTGGGCATCAGCCGTCAAAATATCCTAATTTCTTTGTGGATAAAACTGAACTCAACTACGGCGATCTAATGGATGTAGATAGAAAGCAGTGACAACTGTTGCTGTCATATTCAGCATCCCAAATATCTAAAAAAATTCAACCAATTACTCGAAGAGGAAACCAATTCGGTGGATTCCACCAACTAATGGAAGACTTAATGAATAATATGAAATATTTAAATCCTGCTGTTTTGATAACGGACACATTTAAAGGGTCTTTTCAAGTAAAGGCCTGTCAATATTAAATATAAATATAAATGAAGTTAGGACATTTTCTTCGTCTGCTCATGGAACATTTTGAACGTAGAAGCCCCTCTTCTTAAATCTATATCTATCTATACTATTATATAAAAATCTAATGGTGTCTGTCTGTATGTGTATTACTAATAGGTGCAAAAACTACTGAACCAACTGGGCTTAAATTATACAAAAATATAGCTACCATACCAAGGACCATTATAGGATTATTCACATTTCGATACTGACCGTAGGCTTTGCCCCTTTGGCTTTAAAAATTCTGAGGTGAACATTTTAAAAGTAAATATTGATTGGTCTCTATGGCTGTGATGAGATTGTTCAACTTGAACAGATTGTAAATTAAATAAAGTTTAAAAAAAAAAAAAAAAAACATTAACAATGTTTGTTTACATTTGCTTTGACATTTAAATGTAAACAAGAAGAACTGCTAAACTGCATATTTCACAATTTTAGACAGCTGATACAAAGAAATTAAATATAATATTTTCCATAACTATGAGGTAGGTATATTTTAATCTAACTTTTTATCATGGATTATTTATTCTAAAACTATGTCAATGATTATAGAAAAAAAGATTCTATAACCGTTGCTGTATCAACTCAAGGCCCCACTCAAAGCGTCTAAGTTATGAAAATAATGTTATTGATATGTTTTCATGGAAACAGTATGAAAATTACAATGTATAGATGGTTTGTATGAATTTGGAGGCTACTTTAACTAAATTGAAACTGCTTAACATGTGTTAAATTAACTTAACATAACTTGCACATCACATTGTTTTTTATATGTATATTTAGGTAAATTAAGTTATTGTGTTTTGCTAAACCTATGCTTAAACTAAACGAAAGAATATCATCAATAACTAAATTGTACGTTGATTTTTGTTTTCTAAAATCTGTTGTATATATGTAACTATATTTAATTATCAAATGCTAATACAAAATACTCTTATTTTATCTTAACACAGCTTTCAGTTCACATTTACTTTATTTGATACATTTATTATTTGTGTTTTGCCAAACCACTGATTAAATTAAACCAAGGAAAATATCATAAAACTAATCAGTACACAGTGTTCTTTTGTTTCTAAAATCAATGAAATATCTGATACTATGTTTACTTAATGGTAATTGTGAAAATGTAAAGGCAATGGACGATGGAACTGATTAAAAGAACGAGTTTGTATATTAAGTTGTTTGTTGATATTTTTGTAGAGTAGAATCAGGAGATGCAATGAAACATATACTGTATTTGCTATTACATTTTTAGTCCTTGATGCTTTGATAATCATATTAGTTTTGTCTGCTGTCTTTAATGCTAAATTATTTGTTTAAATTTTTGTATAGTACCTATAGATATAGTCTCTTTAATATTTCAAAAAAACAGTATTGATAAGGCACAGCAATATTTCTAAAGTTTATAACAGCTGACTTAGTTTTGCTAATGATTTATTGTGAGTGAAGAAACTGAAGATGGAAGGATTTGTGATTTAATATAAAGAAGAGTGAAATAAAAAAAAAATGTTCATTTAAATTTAATAATTAGTATTTTTGCAACTTCAAAATTGAAATTTAAAATGGCAATAATAAATCAAAAGATATGTAAGATGAAGGTAAATCATGTAGGCCTATGTCAATGTTTTATTCGAAGATTTGGTAATTTTTTTCTCATATCAGCCTACACAAGATTTAAAATTCATCAAAACCAAAATAGTGGTATCCCCTACTTACCAGATTTAAAAGTCATATAACTTAAACGTTTCTATTAAGGCTATAAAAGTTGAATTTTGTTTCTAAAAGCGTTGGCGGATGTGTAACTATTATATGCAACAGATGTAAAGATTAAAATGTTTCTATTTTGTGTCCTCTTCCCGTTGCAAAGCACGGGTACAACAGCTAGTAGACTAAAAAAATGGTTGGTAGCTGTCTATCATAGATGAAAATGTAATCCAGGAATAAACCTTTGTACAAAGACCAATTTCAGTACTTTAGATCTCTTCAGCAGCAAAGTTGTAGCGGGGTGAGGGAGGATGATGGAATATTTCGGTTTGCAGTTATCACCACAGAGTACTGTCCCGGGAGTCATTTCAGATTTGCCCCCCCCCCCCACCTAATCCCCCCCTTGCCCTTAACCCCGCGCTCAAAATTGCATTATCGCACCCTCACGCCGCTTCACACCCGGGCGGTCTGGTGTTGAGTGGTTTATGTTCTTATAAAAATTGGGTAGGTGATAGCTTATCCCGAATTCGGATTTTTCCCACCACCAGACTGATATTTCCGGGTTTACTATCCTAATAATTAGACCAATTCGTTAATTACGAGGAAAAAATGTGGTTCGGATTCCACAATAAACTGTAGGTCCCTTAGTTGCCATTAGCTGTATGGGCTATTAATTAACAGCTGTGTCGGAACATGTCGGCCTTAGTCACTAACAAGACTACAAGATCGCGCCACTCATCCTACACTCATCCTTCACTAATATTTGGATTAAAATACGCACATAGTGGCGTCCTTATCTTAAATAATTGATAATTGATAATAATAGATTGTTTGTTTTGACTACCGTAGTCCTACATGGTTTGTTGTGATTGCTGGCACCGTGTAGAAGCGCTTGTGGTGCAATTAATTCCATACAATTTCTCAGATCAGTTGTTAAAACGCAATTTGGTTAAAGTCTTGTCTTCAACATGATGCGTAAAAACATTGTCGATTTGAATTTTCGTCATTACTGCAACTTGCATAAGTGCGATTATACAAGACGAATGGAAATTCGCATGCTACGAATAAAGGAAATCTAATACGATTGTTTAAAAACGTCTAATTGTAAATATAGGAGAAAATAACAATTTGCAAAGAAGTAGTAACACAAGCTTCAATCGTGAGTAATGAGAAGACTGAAGATTTGACAATGCCTTTAATGTAGAAACTGTGGTCGTCTATTTAAAACTATATGGTTGACGTCGGTAATAGGTAACAAACATATTTATTTATTATTTTCTGTCTAGGAGGAAGTAATAAATGCATTTAATGTCTATAAGTACTACTTGGTTGGACTAAGTGAATTAAAGGTTGCAGCACTTTAACCACGCGCTAAAATAATATAAGAACTTACAGTAAACTATACATAAAACTTATCCTAAATACATAACAATATTTGGAAGCAAAAATATTGCAAATATTGTATAGGTTTGCTGAGTATCGTAATGGTATTTGGTTATTGACTTCAAGCTTTGAATATTAATACAATAGTCAATGGTTACATAAATTAAATTAATTGTTTTATATATTATTTTTTATTTATTCTGCAATATTTTTTATCTTAGATGTTGATATGGAAATTTTATCTTAAATATTTATTTTTTATCTTAGACTGAATAATCTATGGTTCTTAAAGTACGGTGTTTTAATGAGTATTTACGTTATTAAAATATCCAACAGAATTGATCCACAAAAACAGGTAATACAAATAAATTGTAAATTATTACAGCGGTCGTTATGAATAATGCTGAACTTAGGCCACAAAAAATCTTTAAGCACGTGACAGTATTAATTAACACCCTAGTGTCTGTCACGATGTAGGGGGGAGGGGTAGGTTTGTGGTGGGGGGATGACACTCTGTGTTTAATCACAAGCTTGTTTGTTGACCACAGGCACGTCGCTGCATCCCCCAAACATCCCTTCGCTATCGCTAAACTCTTCAATAATTAAAATGCTCCGAAATTAATTCAACCCATTATATCAGAAAACATTCCAGTATAAAAATAGTTACTGTGCTACTTACTACAAAATACATTTGCGTGTTGATAATGATTTCAATTACAAATTGAAAATAGGATTGTGAATCTTACCACATTTTACACAGCAAAATAATAATGATTATACGTACTGTAAAAGAGACATTTTTTTAGCTTAAGTATGATAATGCTACGCAGAAAAGGAGATTTTTCTGTGTTGTCGATTATAATTTAAACAGCAAATGAAAAATTTTAAGTGTTTGGAGAGCAAAAATTAGTTCACAGAAAGTAAATATCAATCAGTTGAGATGGGAATGCCACCTAGTACTTGAACCCAAAATATGAGCTATGGCCACCATTACGTAAATTGTTTGGTAAATCTGAAATAGGTCTTGTTCAAGTCGTACTCTAGATATAGTAGTAAATAGATTTAATTTCTATCTTGAATAAATCTTGAGCTATCTTGAATAAATCTTGAGCTATAAAGTAATTTATAACACAAAAACATTTATAACACACACAAAACAACAGACGGAAAACTAGTCACCAGAGAACCATGTTTATTTTGTAAAAGTTTATATGAAATGTTCCAGAGAGTACTGGGACACCCTGTATGAACATTTTAGAATAGTGTTTTTGGCCTTTGGGACATCAAAATGAATAATTAAGTCGGTCCCGGGTCCAGGTCTTCTCATGAAACATATGATAATAGCTTCTCCCCATACGAGAATAATAACATGTTTACTGTTGTGTTTACTCTGAGCACAACAGTGTGATGCCCCGTCTCCATAAGGATTGGGAACCCCCTGTCCCCTCACGTTGACCTTTGGAACCTTTGGAACCTCAGTTGTGACCGCCAAAAAAATCTACATAACTCTGAAAGGACACCATCGTTAACTGCATTCACTGCCTGTATTATTGTCCGTATTTATTTATTGCATGTTATTGTTTGAATTCTATTTAGCGTTTTTTATTGCCTGTTATTCTATTGCCTCTGTACTTTATTGCCTGTTGTTCTATTGCTTCTGTATTTTTATTGTCTGTTATTTTTTTGTATGTATTTTATTGCCTGTTATTGCTTGCCAAATTATAGCTTGTATTTGGAAGAATTGTAACTTAACTGCCTGTTAGTTATAACCTGTCATTATAGCCTTTCATTGCCTGTTATTGCTTGCCGTATTTATAGCTTGTATTTATAGCCTGTTATTTTTAGTCTTTCATTGCCTGTTATTATTGTCTGTTGTTTTTCCTTGAATATCATACTTACCCAACGTTTTTTCAAGTTCAGTTTTGTTTGATATATTGCATTAGTAATGTAGTGTCGTTGTAAATTATGCCATCTTGTAATTGATTATGCTAACTACTATTGTATAAATGGTGTTACTGCGAATAAATAAATAAATACTGTTGCATTTTTTGAGTGGCTCATTCAAACATGCTATACTTCAACACAATGTAGGTTTCAAAAATGAGATCTGTAGGTAAAAAGGGTAGCTATTTTTCTTTGAACTACCAACTAATTGTCAGTATATGGCTTATCAATCGTTTATACGACCTTAAGTAAAAGAAGGATAAAACAATACAAATTTATTTAAGAATATTTTTTTTTAATTTTGATGAATTGATATGAAGAATTACTTTTTTATTTTGAATTGTTTGCAGCATATATATTTATTGTCAAATGTTTTCCAGGAGCAGTTCATAGTCAAGTTGATGATGGACTCCCTTATCATTTTTCTGTCCTGTGTGTTTTGACTACTGGACGGAGAACTTATACGGGCTTGTGAGAGTCTTTATGCTTCAAAATCAAAGTTCACAGCCACAATAAACTGTGGAATCTCAAGAAATTTCCCCAAGAAACTGTGGAGACTCAAGTAACTGCTAAGAACTGGAAGAACTAACAGCTTCAAGTTCATAAAATGCTATCTAATAACTTATGCTATCTAATTTAAGTCGGCACGTGTGACTCTGAGTGCGGTTTTGAAATGATTACATTATCGATGACGGCCCAGTGACCCTCAAAAGTACGAAAGGCGCATGTCTCTCCCCCCAGCCACCCCAAAACTACCCAGCACAACAGTGAATGAATGAAAATCCACCAGCAGTAGTCCCGTGGCAGCCACAGGGGTAGTTACCTACCTTGTGTTACCAATGGTATTATATACTTTGACGGTTACCCATTTAGTCGTTATAAATCAAAGTGTTTATTTTTTTAGAGTGTCAAAATTCAACAATTATTCACGCTTGCAATCGTACTTAAAGCTGAACTTGTTTAGAATCACGGATACACAAATTTGTTCTTGTGTTGTTTTGTAGTTTATTCTGATCTAAGCTATTTCTGTATTCAGGACCATTTATATGTCAAGGTCATTTTCAATCTTTTCTTCGGAAACCTTCTGATGGTTTAGAGTTCTTATAACAGACCCCGTTATATAGTAAAAAGATAATTCCTTCTCTTTATTATGTTCATTTATATCTATTAAGTCCTTTCTTTTTTAAATGAAAAATACTAAACAATAATAATTGCTGAAGAAGTAGGTTCTTCTTTAACTATGTTTGTTACTTTTTGGGTAAAACTATTAAAAAAACTGACAGAAAATAACATTTAACTGGAATGAAAAACCTGTGTATTAAGTACAAAAACCAAGAATGAACTCTCTTGGTAACTATGGAAACAAAAACAAATTATTTCTACTAATCAAAATAAACCATTGACCAGCTGGTGTTAAGTTAAACCTTAGATGGTTAAACAGGCTTTTGGTGCACTCACCACATGCAGTCAACCAAAAGCCAAATGCTTTTATGTCTGAAGTTTTGCCCAGAAATTCACGTTTCAATGGAATTCTGAAACTGTCTAAGGTTTAGGTTTACTTTTGATCTCGTTTGTATATTTAATTTTTTTTATTTACTTTTTTTCAATATTTTCCTACAGAACCTATTCGGTCAACTTCTGCAATAGAAATTTGAAACGTATACAACAACCATGCGTTCAATACAATATTTGTTAATTCTGATTCCAGACGAAACCATAGGGATTATTCGAGCCCTGTTTTCCAAGGGTGGATCGTTATAGACCTGAATACACATTTATTATTTTCAGTCGGAAAACAATTCATTTCTCTCTTACTGTATGAAATGTAAGAAATGGAACAGTAGCAAGTAATTTGTTCGAATGAATACTTGAAATTCAACGTAAGAATGGTCCGAAATATCCTAGAATCAAAGAAGATGGAAATCACACAGTCCCGTAGGCAAGCTGAACGGCTCGTCTGCAGAACAATAACAATAGAATAGCATTGTCGGTTTTTGTCATCTCCATGTTTTGATGTAAGCCTAGACATGATTGTGTCAAGTTATATAGCTCAGGCTAAATTCAAACGAAAACACATTTTTTCCTTTTGAAACTAGAAGGATCACCCTTATTGTTCTGTGTCAAATACTGTACTGTATTGATTGAGCATAATTCTAATAATATTGTGTTTGAAGTTTTTCAACACGATTGCAAAAGCGTTTAGCATGATTATGTTTTTTTCTTAAATAACACCCCCTAGGATACCTTATTTGAAAAGGTATTTGCGTGGAAATTCAATTTGAAAATTGTTTGACTTGATGACGTATTTAGCAAATACAAATTTGATTAAAAGAATGTTTCTTTGGAAATCTAGCCCAGAATAATTTAAATGAACTGGATCTATTACTTGAGTTCACTAGATCTATCTATTACTTAGTTCATTCAAATACTCTAATCACATCCTAACACTCATTGTTTATTTTCATACTTAAAAATTACATCTCTCACACCACACCCATTTCCTTCTTCCTCGCCAATTTAATTTGCACCAACAAGTACAAATTGACTGGGACGGGTGGCGTCGTCCTGTAATCCAGCTACTAGGAGGCCACGAATTGTGGATATTTATCGGCATGCACTGTGGATGCGATACTCCCTGGTGTGGATTAACGTCCGCACGAGTGAGTACTACGACTATCCGCAGTACTATCCTGATAATTAGACCAATTCCTATATACCAAGGAAAAATGTGGTTCGGATTCCACTATAAACCGTAAGTCCCTTAGTTGCCATTAGCTGTATGGGCTTAACAGCTGTGTCTAAGAAATGTCGGCTTTAGTTACTAACAAGACTACAAGATCGCACCACTCATCCTACACTCATCTCCATTCATACTTGGCTTAAAATACCTACTATGTATCGTTGCCATTTCATTGAACAGTATACAGTAACATCGCACGAGTTCCCAAAAGCATAGGTTAAGAGCATTTCTCATACATACGTGAGTTACGTATATATTTCCCCCCTCCACTGCCACATCCCAGGAGTGGTGTTCCCAAATCCCGGGATCACGTGGATGTGAAGTGGGATGCTTAGCGAGCCGTGTAACACTCCTGCATTAAAGATGGCCAGTTATAGTCCTTCCTCTCCTCTCTCTCAGTCATCTATCAACCCTCCCAGCCCGACACAACACACAACCACCCTTGTCTTGGTTCAAATGTTGCCGTAACACCTACTATAACCATCACGTAGTTTTATTTACCAAGTGAGAAATGTATTTTTCCTACCACTGCATGGAAATGATCACATTGCCTTGCCCGTAAATAGTACGCAAAATAACTTCTTTTCGCATTAGAGCGGGAATAACTATTTCCACACTCTAACAAGAAAACCAGCTGATTTCTTTGTCGGTAAGTTATATCAACCGGTAAGGAAATAACATAAAAAAATGCATCGTAAATGAGATTTTATTTACAACTAAAAATCTGTGGACTATGATAAGTTAATTATGGTGGTAGAAAAAATCTGGTGTGTATTACGAGCGAGTACAAACACTCAATGCAATTTTCTAAGCTTTAGCCGCAGACAATAATAATACTTTAATGGTTTATTCCATTGTCTGTGCTTTAGCTGAGTGCGGCCATCTACAGTTATCGAACGACAATGATGTACTTTGCGCTCTTTATACATAAATAGCTATACGACCGACATTTATCTAGCTCAAACTATAAATAGCTACGTCTTACATTAAAGATGACCTCTTATAGGCCTTCCCCTCCCCTCACTCATCCATCATCCCTCTCACACTCCTGCCCTTGCCTTAGCTCAACTGTTGCCGTAACCCACTAGCTTTATACTACAGTAGTACCATTGCTGTTTAGCAAGTATATTTAACTTCCCCGCACTCTCAGTTGACAGGTAAAATTGTGTAGAGCTATCGCATCGTAAATTACCGATTACAATATTTTCATAACACATGTATGTAATCTCTTGTACCCTTGTATTGGCTCTACTGTTGACTTAGTTGTTTACGAGCTCCTGCAATTCTGTAAAATTGTTATTTAAAACTATAAATCGAGTAATTTTATCACACTTTCATCCTTGACTCGGCTGAAATGTTTCGATCGGGCATTAATTGCGCCAATTGACCTGAGTCTTAAATACCCAAACAAACTGCAAACCACTGGCCAGACACGTTTGTTCAGACGGGTATTCCTGAATTGCGCCAACTATTTCGGGGAGCCATCCATATGTTCATCAACGTGGCGTACCCTCTTTGACTGTATAATTGAGAAGGTTAGGTGAGGTTAGGTAAGGTAAGGATACATAAGCATGACACGTAAACAAGAACATTCCTTCTGTCGTCAACTCACCTCTACCTGACTTGGGCTTGGCGCAATCAATGCATGACCAATGTTTCCATAACCCTCTAGTAGCAGTGTAAATTATCCATAGTGTTAAACTAGAATATAACGAATCAATACCAATCAACCAATATTCATTCCTAAATTCTCACTTCATTGTCTTTAATAAAATGTTTTTATAATCCTCAATGAACATGTAATTGTAATTATTCCATAGTTTTGGCCACAGTCTACCTACCATTTTACTAATATTTATCACCTGTTCTCTCACACCCTTGCCTTTCTTGTGTCACTGCAATGTCACCAAACCCTGCTAAAAAATTACCACTGCAATTATTACATAAACTATTTAACGAGTATCTAAAATGTCAACGACATTCAAACCTCCCACTCCCCCAACCTTGTCATATTTGTAGTCGTTATCCTCTACGAAAACCCGTTGAAATTGTTCCAAAGTGTTGACCTAGAGTTCAATATGAATAGGTGTCTAATGTTCAATATGTATTAGTAGTGTCAGTTGACCACAAGATCCGTGTAACACTTATGTATCAATGATGACCAATTGTAACCCTTCCCCTTAGTCTCAAGGGGGTCAAAGGCTTAGAACTAGGGGAGGAGAGCCAACTGGAATTTCAAGATCACGTTGCGTAGAAGTTCCCTTCTTACTCTATCATTAATCATCCCCCCACTCTTCCACCCTTGTCTAAGCTCAACTGTTCATATCCTTCTGGGATCGTAATTGCATCCTTCAATCATACCACAGCGTTGTTTTAAGGGGCCTTCCAGTTGGCCGACTAACTATTTGAACGGACTACCAGTTGATTGACTCACTATTTGACCAGACTGCCAGTTGGCTGACTCACTATTTGACTGGACTGCCAGTTGGCCGACTCACTATTTGACTGGACTCCCAGTTGGCCGACTCACTATTTGACCGGACTGCCAGTTGGCCGACTTACTATTTAACCAGACTGCCAGTTGGCCGACTCACTATTTGACTGGACTGTCAGTTGGCCGACTCACTATTTGACTGGACGGTCAGTTGGCCGACTCACTATTTGACTGGACTGTCAGTTGGCCGACTCACTATTTGACTGGACTGCCAGTTGGCCGACTCACTATTTGACCGGACTGCCAGTTGGCCGACTCACTATTTGACTGGACTGCCAGTTGGCCGACTCACTATTTGACCGGACTGCCAGTTGGCCGACTCACTATTTGACTGGACTGTCAGTTGGCCGACTCACTATTTGACTGACTGCCAGTTGGCCGACTCACTATTTGACTGACTGCCAGTTGGCCGACTCACTATTTGACTGGACTGTCAGTTGGCCGACTCACTATTTGACTGGACTGCCAGTTGGCCGACTCACTATTTGACTGGACTGCCAGTTGGCCGACTCACTATTTGACCGGACTGCCAGTTGGCCGACTCACTATTTGACTGGACTGTCAGTTGGCCGACTCACTATTTGACTGGACTGCCAGTTGGCCGACTCACTATTTGACTGGACTGTCAGTTGGCCGACTCACTATTTGACTGGACTGCCAGTTGGCCGACTCACTATTTGACCGGACTGCCAGTTGGCCGACTTACTATTTAACCAGACTGCCAGTTGGCCGACTCACTATTTGACTGGACTGTCAGTTGGCCGACTCACTATTTGACTGACTGCCAGTTGGCCGAGATGTCACAAGCATGATGAAAGTTGGTCATAAATTACTAGACTAGACACAGTTTGAAACTAAATTAATAAATAACTAATCAACGTGGAAACGAGGGAATTGTTTCATGAAATAGAAAATTTAAAACAGTTTTATACAATAACTGCAAAAAAGATCATTATTAAAATGTCGGTAATTTGGGGATAAAAGTGGTTTTAAAAGTATGTAAAAATCACCTGAACTGTGAGTGTAAGTTATGTTATCATGTCAATGACTTGTATGGTGGCATAGTCAGCTGGTCAACAATGGACCTTTCTAAACCAGCTGTGAATGCATTTGAATAATCAAACATTAAACTGGTTAAGATAATTGATCGTTCGATTGTACGAGATGGTCCAATTTCTTGGCCTTCACCAGACATTTCACATCTATCATTCCACACTCTCCAGACATATGTATGTATGTATGTATGTATGAATGTATTTATGTATGTATGTTTGCATTTATTTTTCCAGGGTCCGATGAGGGAGGCTTTACCTCATGTATCCCCTCCTTAGAACCGCCATGTGATTAGGCACATCTATCAAACAGCTGATCAAGCTCTGGCCCGTAATCTTTCTAAAATATACAATTCAGGTACCAACATTCAAAAATCTTCAACGTCAGTTTATACGAGTACGATAGATTCCAACTATATTAAACACTTTGGAAATTCTATATGAGGGGCCCCGCTAACAGCTATGGAGGTACGTAACGAGCCAGCCTCTCCGTTTCATCCGCTGGCTAGACTAATAAGCTCCAATAGGATTTACCGCCCGCCGGTCCCCTGGCGGTGCACATGACGGTTCCCGGGCTTTATACAACTGCCGCGACCCGCTACCGTCACTAGCTGGGCTCTCCTGTGTGAGAGCTGTTTGTCCATCAAATCACTTATTTCACAGCGTAAGGGCTTCATTGGATAGAAACTGACTGGAGGTAACTGCCAATTAACCTTGTGTAGAAACTCCCGGCCTCCTGAGACGCCTAATCAGACCTTTTGCAGTCATTGGTCTTGGTTCTCTCTATTATCCCAGTCGATTGTAGATCTGATAACGGTCATAAGTTACCTGAGTACTTTCTCCAACAAGTACCAATCGTAAGTTTTGATTAAAAAGAATCTATGTGAAAGCTCTGGAAGCGTTATCGATTTCTTTTACTGAATCCACTCAAAACGTACGTGTTGGTTAAATGTAAAATCACAATAATCCATTTTACTAAAAATGAAACCGGTACTTTCGTATGCGGGAACCACTTATTTTACACAGCACGTTGTGTGTTAAACTTGTTGTGTTGGTAAAGTTAGAATTTGTTGTATAATCAAATTTGTACCTGAGCTATTTTTATAAATAGGATATAAACACGACATTTTAATTTGTATTTATCATTCAAGCCATGTGATGGGTTTTCTTAATTTACGTAAATTAAAACAATAATCCTCAAATATGTTCCAAATAAGGTGTTAGTTGTAATTGGATGAAAACCCTCACAATTTTGGAACCTCATTCTACTAATAGGATTGGTAAACTCATCAATCGGTAGTTCTGAAAATTTGCCAGCCGAGACTTTTAGGCACTGGTACATCATGTATGAGATCTATAATATACTGTTCCAGTTTGTGGAAATATCTGTGAAAATTAAATTTGGTGTAAACAGTTTTGCCTTTAAAACAAAAGTTTTTAAAAATAAAAAGGAGAACAAATTCCACTACTGAGGTGTAAGTGTCCAATCAGTACTCCATTTTATGGGCCTGAATTGGTCTAACCACTTTCAAGCAAGGTAGAGAAGTGAATCTCTTTCGACACCTAGCAGCATCGGTCCTCCGTCAGGTACAACAGCGGCCGCTGTATATATGGCGACGCGCTTCTACCACTTTCCTGCGAGAACCAACTGTTCATACTCGTCCTACAGACTTGTAACTGCTATTGAAAAGGCCAAAACAGTGTACTTTGAGGTTTAAATGGCAGAAATATCTTATGTAGAAGTTCAATTTGAATTTAAGGTTCTGATTTGGCTTTTTATCGGTTCACTGATCTATGTAGTTTTCTAACTGAATATGTTCAGTTGTTTCCATATCCATCCCCATTTCCCATTCCGTATCTAGCCCCATTTATTAAATTTCAATTGATCAAGGATAGCTGGGTCCAGTGAAGAACCATCGCTTACTGTCTTCAGTGGAACAAGGTAATAGTAAAATATTGCAGACTGTCTAATAAAGTGTTAAAATGAAAATAAAATAAATATGTACTTTATTTCAATGAAAATATAGTTACCGCGGTTTTAAAATTACTTAGGTGATAACAACACGTTGTTAATGTTACGTTAAACTATTTTTAGATTTAATGGTGTTTAGCTAGAGTAATTATATTTATGTTTTGTGTTGGAGTTAGTACAGGGTGAGGCAGTGAGAGCCGTGAGAGCACCCCGATTTTCTTATGTTGTTACACTATAAGTAAAGCAACAACGAACGAACAGCTTTGCTTATATCAATCAAACTATGCAATATTAGTAAACATTGTGCCTGAGGCTTGTAACACTGAGATTTTGATGTAAGAACCTATTTTTAAAATAGTGATTCTTGTGCAAACACCCAGAGATTGTTTGGACCATATTCCATACTTGGTCAACATGGCGCTGTTCCAGATTGGAAAACAATAGGGAACTGGGTAAAATTATTTATGATAACAGATTAAACCATAAAAATAATCTGTGGGTGCCACAAAACTCTTTGTACACCAGCAAAATGTTGAAAGAGTGTGAGTCGCAGTAACTCAAAGTCCAAAGAGGTTTGCCATAATGCTTTCGTTGTTGGAAGCTTTACGTTGGCTCTTTGCTTTCTTTGGGGGTTTTTCCATAAACTACTTGAAATTTAAGTTTTCCAAAG
>NW_026542596.1:100171461-100186241 GCF_028750875.1 Macrosteles quadrilineatus | reverse complement strand
GGTTTCCGGTTTAAACCGACGTCCCCAAAATCTCATTAAAAAGTACCGTTTAAATGCATACTCTATACAGTATTTGACTTAAATTTAGGAGAGCATTGTATTTAGATACGTAATCACTGGTCTCAAATCTTTCCCACGAGAACAGTCGTTTCAGTACCGCCCCACTTCCTGCCGATCTAGTCGGCGTTAAAACGCGATGTGCTGATAAAAATTATCCGGATAAAGAGATGTCACTTTCTACCGAGCGTGGTCCGGTTAAAAGGTGTCCGGATAAGAGGGAGTCTACTGTATACCTTGGCCTAAAATGTTGTATAGTTGTATGCACGATTTTAAAACTGCTACAATACATGTTTGAAGCTGTGTGATTTGACAAAGTGTAAGTTTTACTTTGGCTAAACTATGAATTATAAATCTATATGGACTTCTTCATGGAACCTTGCACATGACATTATGAAAGAAATTCTCATGTATAGGTTCTAATCTCCTACTTTAGAGTTTATATGAAAAAAAAAAAACTATAGTACTGTACTACGGGAGAAATCAGCAATGCCTGTTCGTTTTATACAAACCTAAATTAGTTATTTAACTTGTACGTGATCACTGTTTTGACAATCGGACGATCCCGAGATATGGTTAAAAGGTTTAGAAGTCTATTAAGTTTTTTGAATATCAGATAATGAGGGAATATTGTAAATAACTATTTTCTCTATAAAACCTAAGACATATAATGCGAATTTGAAGCAATGCCCACTTCACAGAGGCCAAACATTGGGCTACTTAATTATAATTTATTTCATTCATGTACTAAAATAAGTAATGTAATTTAGAGATAATCTGAGAGAGTACAAAAATTCCTTGTCTAATAAATACTTATAATAAATAAATTTACACTTATACTGTTGACTCACAAGACAGTAAATACATTATACATACATACAGATGGTAAGTGATCATCGTTATTCGCCTATCGGTTCTGATAAAGATTGGAGTGTCCTATCGAAATCGATCACCACTTACCATCTTTCATATGTACTAGCTGAACCCGGCAGACGTTGTCTTGCCTTTGACTATTTATAATTTAAGTACCGTAACGTTTAATGGTCTTATTGTATATAAAGTGGCTTATAACTAAATTAAAATACGTACGACAACTAATGAAACACATATAGTACAAAGGATAACCGATTCCTTTATCATTGCTGCTTATATTAATGCTAGTGGGTAGAAAACATTTTTTGGTCTTTCTATTCGGCTCAATCACGTCCTGGTTGAAGTTCGTTCGCTACGCTCACTCACCTTTAGGTTGGAGCTCGTTCGCTGTGCTCACTTGACTTCAGGTTAGCTCGTTAACTACGCTAACTCACCTCCAGGTTGAAAGTTCGTTCGCTACGGCTCACTCACCTTTTGGTTGCAAATTAGCTGTTGTCATAAATTGTAAAAGAAATAATAGTGCTGCCACCCTGTTGGTAATCCTTGTAACTTTAATGCTATTGAACATCATAGAACAGAACCAACTTGTTTAATTGAAACAGCTGTTAAGATTCATTAATTCCATTTCTCATAAGGTTTAACATGGGAAACTCCAGAGCCAGTGGGGCGGAGCCGATTGGACGGATCACGAAATTGATGGTGTATAAACCTATTCCATAAAAATTCTAGCACGTATGTTACCAAGTTTCGTGGCAATCGGTTCAGCGGTGTCTGAGTTTATCAGCTGCCAAATATATATACCAAATATATATCCTCTTTTATACTTATAGATTTACCGTTCTTGTAAGTCAACAGCATAAATTTTATGTAAATTGTATTACAAGTGTTATTAGACGTATTTTTTGTACTTTCAGTTAATTTTATAGCTCCTACGATGCTAAATGTACGTTCAGCTAAACGGGTCCCTTGCCTAAAAGATGTATAGTTGCTGTCTCCTAGTAATCAGCAAGCCATCTCCTACGTAGAAATGGTCAATAGAGGTCCCTAGGGCAAATGCATGCTAATCACATGCAGATTCGATGGAATGGGATCGAACTAGACAGTGCACTCTCTTTTTAACGTGTAAAGCCCCTTTGTATCCAGAAAAATGTGTCTTAGTTTTGCTATAAAACAAATTACGTAAATATTATCCTATAATAACTCTAAAAATATGAACTAATTTTTATTCTATACTCTAATACGAGGCTATGTCTGTTTGTATGTGAAATTTATCGTGAAAATCCAACGGAAAGATTTTGGCTTACATTTTTCACATTTAAAAAAACTGACATTGGGATTGCCATTAGTCCTATGAAATAACAACGAAAATGTCCCTACCAAGACAACACAAAATGCTTTGAAAGGAAAAAAAATTATTTGGGTGAATTTTGTTGTATTCTTGTAACTTTTTTATTTCTATAAAGCTATTATGCCGAAACCTAACAAAAAAGTAAAAGCTTAATATCATTAGAAGTAATGCACAAGATCGAATAATTTGTGGTTAGCAAACATACCAACGTAACTTTTGGGTTACATGATGAAAGTAAAAACAAGCCACTTAAAAACTAACGTGATTTTTGTTATTTTTATATTTTTCATTGGCTTTGTTAGTAATAAGCCTCAAAGGAAGAAATATAAGCTCAAATAAGTACAACGATGTTCAATGTCTAGAGCTGAGATAAACTATAGGCGGTATTGAGAAGCATTTGTACTTAGCTATGATATGTTTGTCTCATATAGTTTTATTGCCATCATACGTTTATTGTTTGTAATAAAAAAGGCTATCGTATAAATTATAGGCCTATATGTGCCCTGATGCTACAAATTTAAATGTTAAAACTTTTCGAAAGGATATGTTCGGCAAATCGCGAATTTTAATATGCTTCAAAACTAGTTTCCGATGCTAAGCTAATAATGCAATACCCTTTTAAATTGCAATGATTATATTTGTTTCAAGACAACTACGTAAATTAAACTATTAATTTACAATAATCTAAATTTCATAAAGTAAATTACCTTACTAGTTACCCTTTGTCACTCCGCTTTTACAATGGTACGACGGGTGAAAAAGTGATGTAACAGACAAAACTAAAAAAAAATTAAATTAAAAATACAGAACAAACACTAGTCAGGGTTGGTCTCTTGGTAATTATTATTAACCTTAGAACTGTTATTAATTTAGCTAATTAAAACTAACTGCTGTTGGACCGTGCTTCGCAAGTATTAGTCAGTAGACTATATTTATTGATAAAGATTAGAGCAGGGATAATGACAGAATTATTCAAGTTTGCCTTGGAGTATCAACTTGTATTTTCTTTGCGAATAGATATTCTGATATGGCCGGTAGCCTTATATATATAATTTTTGACCAAAATCACATAGAAAACATTAGTAAAAACAACTTGGATAAAAATCTAAAAATCAGAATCACAGCTTGAAATTAGAAACTTTTTGAATTACAAAATGCGTGGTTTTACGGTCTTGGAATTCCTTTGGAGATTAAATTAAATGTTTAGGAAGTACATCACTGAAGATTTTTTAGTTTAAATACCCACCCAGAGTTGTCTATATTTTTTAATAATAAACCCCACCCAAAGGTTGCGCCCTAGGCTCCGCCACCAACAGCGATGGGTGCGCGACCGTCAAGGGAGATGAAGGACTTGTTGCACGAGCTGTTGTTGTTGTGTGCGTGTGCGTGTGTGTGTGTGTGGGCCGCCTAGATATATCAACACGATGTATCACCTCCCAGGCCGCCAGCCAGACTACATCTTGTGTCTACAGTTGTGTCTGTAGTTGATGTAACTACCAGGCTGTGATCAGCTGTTAAACTCAGTGGTAAACTTCGATAAGCAATTGCCAACGAAATTATGTGTCAATTTAATTGATCGTAGTTTATTGTTGCATTGTTGATAGTTTGACATATCGATACTATGTTGTTACACTAACAAACACAAGCGTTAACAGACAAAAATCATTCACTTAAAAACAGCTGTTTATTTGAATTAGAAAAATTAAAAAAAGTTAATAATGTTGCAATTGACGAAAAATGTGTTTCATCACACGGGCAAAAAGTGTATTTTTAACCCTCGCCCATTTTCCGACCTCGGCTTCGCTTCGCTTTCAACCATAAAACTTGAGCTCGGATCGAAAAGATCACTTTACGCCCCTAACGAAAAATACTATTTTCACTTAGTGTAATAAAATTATCTTCTTTATTCAGGTAAGGCGGTTTTACAATTTCCTTGCCAATCTAGTACGGTGTCTAAGATGCTTATTTCAAAATACTGTTTTCTATATTGATTGGTTTTAAAAGATGCGCTTTAATAAATCTAATAAATCGTATATATGGCCGACGTGCTTCCACCACTGTCCCCTGCGAGAAACCAAATTAAAAATCGCTTCTTTAAAGTTACACACACAAACCTACATTTTGACATAGACTGGCAATACAGTATTTACAATAATAATCTTGGTGCATATTTTGATTATATCATTAAAGGGTTTCGACA
Source organism: Macrosteles quadrilineatus (assembly GCF_028750875.1). Lineage (NCBI taxonomy): Eukaryota > Metazoa > Arthropoda > Insecta > Hemiptera > Cicadellidae > Macrosteles > Macrosteles quadrilineatus. Next base: position 100,181,763 of record NW_026542596.1, on the reverse strand, counting down.
ATGTATTAAACAGGTTAAAGTAAATTGCAAACATCTAATTAATTGCAGTATGTATATTAAATCTCTCAAAAGTAAAATATTGTCATAATGAATGCATAATCAGGATAGTACTTATTGTAACTTATTGTAATAATCTGTTTGAATTTAAATAAGCCCTAATTACATTTTGGTTAAAGTGACCAATGCCAATGCGGTAAAACCTCGATAGTTCGTCTCATTGTGGAGGAATCATCGAACAATCGAAACGTCTACAGGGAATATATTGGACATTCACACACAGGGAGTATTTAAAACTCGAGCCAAAACAAACAAATTCAATTATATGGTTCCACAGGATGCGGAATCTCTGCCATGCGGTGCGATTTTTCCGCTGCGGAATTAAAACGACACTGGTTTAATGGAGTTCCCATGTGTGCGGTTCCACTGACTTGCGATTTCGCATCCCGAATTTTCGGTTCCGCATGGCGGAGAAATCATACTGGCCTGAGAGCAGTAGCAGTGCGGATTCCGCCAGCCGAGAAGAGCCATCATGTATTGTGACCGTGCAGTTTCATTAATTTACAATATACATTAATATATACAACATATATATACATATATACATTACAATATGTATAATATATACTGTACATTACAATATTCATTAATATACAACTAGACAAAACAAACAAACTTAAACTTACATCTCTACTGTACCTTCTTTGGCTTCTTACTGTATAAAATAGTTTGTATTCAACTAATTTTTCACTTTGGATGTGAGAAAAAAATTAATTAATTGGATAGTATTCAGATTTTGAGTGCACGAACAATAAGAAGGCTTGGTTTTTTTTACTTCAGCTCCCGTCATCGGCCGCTGCTGACATTAACGTGATCACGGTCTTTGTCGAGCTATCGAGGTTCTACTGTAATAAACAATACACAAATAGTTTTGAATAATAATAGGCCACAAACAAAATATATTACACTCCACCAAGCGTAACAACCTAGTGTTATCTCTTGGGGTCCATTATTGGCCTTCATTCATGTAAGTATTATGATATTGTAATCCTATTGTAAGCATATGGTAATCCTTATAAATTCATTTTAAAAAGTCCCTAACTAACCGACTTTAATGATTTTAGAGTAAATAAAAATGCAGTAGACCTTTTGATACGGCCATCATGTTTTGTTCGAAGGTTTCAAAAGTTTAAATTTTACTGAGCTGATTTCATGGGTGGGGGGTTTAGACTTATTTTTTAAACAATTGATGGATAGTTTGTTACACTAAATTGAAATAGAAAATTTGTTTTAGCTCATTTTTTGCTGTGTAGGTTATTGTTGACAATTCTTGATAAACCCTGGAGATTATAGCCATTTTGATGTTACGTAACAAAGGCGTGTCCATTTATGTACCATGTTTAAACGGTGTGTCAACAGTGTGAGCGAAGTCAAGAATATTCATCATTGACTTTCATCAAACAACCCAAAATTGCAGCTTACAATATAAAATGAAGATCAACAGTTAACGTCAACCATTACTAATCCATTCAAAAGTGCGATTTTTTCTCGCCAAGGGAAGGCAAGAAACATTTAAATACAGTAATTATTTTTTTTAATCGTTGAATTAATTTATTTTTGCATCCCTTGTTGTTTACATCGTCAGCATATTACTACAGAAATTTGGAACTGCGCAAAATCTCCATGACAAGAATCGCAAATCACACCTTCTTTTAGTTTATGATGAAATAATTATTGAAACAAAACCGCGCTTTTAAGTTCTTCAAACTTAAAGTTACATTTACCAGAAAAACTACACGATTCATTTTTCTGCTGTGGTCATGTGAGGAATTTTAGATTATCTCGTAAAAGAATTTGCAACACAGCTGCGTTTTTTGGTTTCAATAGTGACACACAGTTATATTAATTATAGTCAGAGAAGTGCTCATTGACATGATTTTACCATCGTGATTATCACAATCGTTAGTAATATAGAGCAAAAGTATAAAAGGTGTGTATGAACTTTACAAAATATCGAAACAGCGAAATTTAAATGGGAGGCATTTAATTACACATCTTGAATCTAACTAAATCAGTATCATTATCATTCTCGAGATCACCCCGATCGTGTGTATGCAGTCATTTAGACAACACCACTTCACCTACTCGAGTCACTTTTCACATAAACATATTCTCAACATTGTCTACATTTTGACTAGGATTGTCACAACACCACTAATACACTACAATAAAAGTAAAATACATCCATTATTGCTCATAGAAATAGCAACTTTAAAACGTGTTTTAAAACATTCCTTGAAACGATTAGGGATAATGTTGAATTATGTTTTGTAAAATGGTATGTCTATAATAGATGGTAAAATATGTATGTATTTGTAGAAAATTATGAGTGAAAACTTAATAACTAGTAAAAAATAGATTGTCTATATCTATCTATATTATCTATTACTTATTTAATACGCAAGCAGGTTTTTTGTGACTATTACTCCTCCGAAACTACTGAACCGATTGACATGTTTTTGGTGTCATTGGAAAGAGCGTAACGTGAAGTTGTGTACGAAACTTTCTTTTTAGGGAAATAATTAGAGAGTGAGGCCCTGGGGTCCTTTAAAGTTCCGTAACGTGAAGTTGTGTAGGAAACTTTCTTTTTAGGGAAATAATTAGAGAGTGAGGCCCTGGGGTCCTTTAAAGTTCGTATTTTTCTATAAGATTAACATGGGAAACACACATTGTTATGAAACTCCAGCTGTTGTCAGAAATTAAAAGTGAGAAGAAGAACATAGTTAGTTGTAAACAGTCAATAAGCTTGCTAATTTAACAGTTCGCTAACTAAATGAAATATTTACTTTTTCAATTTGGGTTGGCGTAAATATTACAATGAAAAAAAAACGAGAGATCCTGGATAATTTGATATACTAAAAAGAAAACTGAATTAACACTGTGCTGCATTTCTTAGTAATCATCGAAAGAGCCAATTTGAAAACTATGGAAACATAGGAAAGTCATAGAACACCACCAAGGAGAAGAATTGGAAATAATGTTTTTTTTTTTAATTTATAATCGTTATTATGGACAACTTCATGTGGCTATAGTAGAAAACACTAAAAAACAAGATCATAAAAATGAATTTGAGATTTTGAAAAATGACTAAATATTTACAAGAAATGTTGATTATATCGATCTGTTATGTACATCTTGAGTATTTCCATAATCTTTGAGTCAAAACTTTTTAATTAATCTGAAATTATAACTGTTATTTGTTTTAAACTAACGCCTGATGGTAATACTTAGCAATTGCTCGAATTCGAACAACAGGTACACTAGTTAATTACCAATCATTGGTGATAACGCAAGACTAACATTTCAAGTCGCAAAGAGATTTAATAAAATCCGTCGACACAAAGAGGGACATAACTCTGCGAGTTAAACAGGAAATGACAGAGGGGTGGGGGAGAATAGAGAGGAAGGGTGGGGATATTAAATTCTGCATTGTGTTATGAAAGTTTAATATAACGTCTCTCAGTCTAAATGCAGATATACGGGGTGCTCGGGAGCTCTCCTCCCCCACCCCTCACCCGGGTATTTAAATTGCTTCCTGATTCTCCAGTAATTCGATTGGCATCCGAGCTCGCGTCGCGTTTCAATTTGCCAAATTAAACTGAGTTTTCGCCCCAAAAGCCCCGGGCTGTTCAGGCAATCCGCCCGCTTTGAGTGGCGAGATGAAAAAGATTTGTTTGAATTGGGGTTCTTTATCTTCTCCTTTACATTTCAAGTCGAGGACTTACAACTAGTGTACCTGTTGTTCGAATTCGAGCAATTGCTAAGTATTACCATCAGGTGTTAGTTTAAAACAAATAACAGTCATAATTTCAGATGACTTTAAAAGTTTTGACTCAAAGATTATGGAAATACTCAAGATGTACATAACAGATCGATATAATCAACATTTCTTGTAAATATTTTATCATTTTTCAAAATCTCAAATTCATTTTTCTGATCTTGTTTGTTAATGTTTTCTACAAATAGCCTTACTCATAGCCGCATTAGGTTGTCCATAATAACGATTATTAATAAAAAAAAACATTATTTCCATTTCTTCCCCTTGGTGGTGTTCTATGACTTTCCCATGTTTCCATTGTTTTCAAATCGGCTCTTTCGTTGATTACTAAGAAATGCAGCACAGTGTTAATTCAGTTTTCTTTTTAGTATATCAAATTATCCAGGCTCTCTCGCTTTGTTCCATTGTAATATTTACGCCAGCCCAAATTTAAATAGTAAACATTTAATTTAGTTAGCAAACTGTTAAATTAGCAAACTTTTTGACTGTTTACAATAAACTATGTTCTTCTTCTCACTTTTAATTTCTGACAACAACTGGAGTTTCATAACAATGTGTGTTTCCCATGTTAATCTTATAGAAAAATACGAAAATTTAAAGGGCCCCAGGGCCTCACTCTCTAATTATTTCCCTAAAAAGAAAGTTTCCTGCACAACTTCACGTTACGCTCTTTCCAATGACACCAAAAACATGTCAATCGGTTCAGTAGTTTCGGAGGAGTAATTGTCACAAAAAACCTGCTTGCGTATTAAATAAGTAAATATATATATATATATATATATATATATATATATCCGCTCGCTTTGAGTGGCGAGATGGAAAAGATTTGTTTGAATTGGGGTTCTTTATCTTCTTTACATTTCAAGTCGAGGACTTACAACTGAAAATAAATATTGTTGGTTTTAGATTGGATGTATCCACTGTACGTTTTGTATTGGGATCATTTTTAAGAAGTAGAAGCTTCTTTTGCTTTTGCATTGGCCTCAAATCTAAAGCCTGTGCGTCTAACGTATCAAGCAAAATAAGAGGCATATCAGGATTTAATTAGTACTTATAGTCAAATATTGTAAAACACGTAAATTTGTAACTGCAAATATAAAGAGTAAGTAGTTGCTAGTTATTTTACACTAATATAAAAAAATTATACTTTGACAAAACAGATTTGTACTGTATGTGATTTTTCCGTGTCCCCAACTTTCCTAAACTCATTTTGTACGTGTTGCAAGCTTTTTGTTGCAAAATTTTTTACGTTGCACTTGCAACTTTTTGTTGTAGACGCACAGGCCCATGTCGGCTTATTCCATAAAACTATAAGCATTTTTTGTATTAAACATAGATGTGATATAAAAGGTTAATTAAATTTATTATTCTTTTAATTTCACATTCATGTATTTTTCTCTCCATTAAATACTTTTGTACATCATTGTCAATAATTTTGTTGGTGAATTAACTTCTACAGAGAGAGGTATAACCCAAAAGATAAAAATTGTGTTGCTCTTAACTTCAAAATACAGTACTAAATTTGGTTTTCCACTGCAAACTATGGGCAGCTTAAAATACTGCCTTATACAGTATCTCCAAATTAATTTGGAATAGTTCTCTGTTGTTTTCTTTGTAGTCAGTATAACGTCTAGAACATTGTAATGTTTGATTTTATTAAAGGATTTTTTTTATTTGGGCCTACCCATTTGACGTATTAAATAAGTAAATATATATATATATATATATCCGCTCGCTTTGAGTGGCGAGATGGAAAAGATTTGTTTGAATTGGGGTTCTTTATCTTCTCCTTTACATTTCAAGTCGAGGACTTACAACTGAAAATAAATATTGTTGGTTTTAGATTGGATGTATCCACTGTACGTTTTGTATTGGGATCATTTTTAAGAAGTAGAAGCTTCTTTTGCTTTTGCATTGGCCTCAAATCTAAAGCCTGTGCGTCTAACGTATCAAGCAAAATAAGAGGCATATCAGGATTTAATTAGTACTTATAGTCAAATATTGTAAAACACGTAAATTTGTAACTGCAAATATAAAGAGTAAGTAGTTGCTAGTTATTTTACACTAATATTGGATTTATTTTTTCGATCCATTATAGTCTCTGATTGAACAACTATTGAACTCATATTTTTCAAAATACATAATAGGATTCCTAATAGGTCTGTATAACACATTTCATCAATAAAAAAATTATACTTTGACAAAACAGATTTGTACTGTATGTGATTTTTCCGTGTCCCCAACTTTCCTAAACTCATTTTGTACGTGTTGCAAGCTTTTTGTTGCAAGATTTTTTACGTTGCACTTGCAACTTTTTGTTGTAGACGCACAGGCCCATGTCGGCTTATTCCATAAAACTATAAGCATTTTTTGTATTAAACATAGATGTGATATAAAAGGTTAATTAAATTTATTATTCTTTTAATTTCACATTCATGTATTTTTCTCTCCATTAAATACTTTTGTACATCATTGTCAATAATTTTGTTGGTGAATTAACTTCTACAGAGAGAGGTATAACTCAAAAGATAAAAATTGTGTTGCTCTTAACTTCAAAATACAGTACTAAATTTGGTTTTCCACTGCAAACTATGGGCAGCTTAAAATACTGCCTTATACAGTATCTCCAAATTAATTTGGAATAGTTCTCTGTTGTTTTCTTTGTAGTCAGTATAACGTCTAGAACATTGTAATGTTTAATTTTTATAAAAGCATTTTTTTTTATTTGGCCTACTCATTTGAAGTTTTGTTATGTTAAACTATTTAAATAAGCAAAGAAAAATTCAAAGTTACATTTATGACACTACCAAATAATGTGTTATTTAATTTGTTTTATTTTTAGTGTTGATAGGAACCTTTTTCAGAACTAGGAATGTATTTTCCCTGTACAACAGAACTATACTGTATTATGTTTCTCCAGAAGCCCTCTCCCTTATTTATCAAATACCATTTGATCCAATAGAGAGCTGCGTGTTACACTGTAGTTTAATAATATTGTATTATATTAGAACTAAGCTAAAGCTAGAGCTTTCGACTTTCTTAAAAAAAGGAGAACAAAGTCCGCTACTGAGATGTAAGTGTCCAAATTCAGTTTACCATTTGATGGGTCTGATTTGGGTTATCCAATCTGTTTCTTTAAGGTGGAGAAGTGAATCTCTTTCGACATCTAGTAGCATCGGTCCTCCTTCTCGTCTCGGTCTGCAGCGCTGTATATATGCCGTCACGCTTCCACCACTTTCCTGCGAGAACCAACTACTTGTAAGTAATTTGTCACACTTACGTACGTTATTTGAAAAGGTTTACTCATGTCATTAAGTAATTGACATGAATTATTATCGCTTGTTGTTAAAAAAACATAAATGAAAATGTCTGTTTACGTTTTATATTACTGTATCTTTAAATGATAAATAAATTAACGAGAAATGCTTAGCAAGTGCATTTATATTTAAAACAATATTTTAAAAACCAATAAAAAAGAATACTGAAACGTTTTTAAAATTATGGTTAACATAAACTGGATTAATTCGTTGTTGGGAAACTATGCTCGAATATTAATAATGAAATTACATTTAATTTTTTCTCTTGCAAGAAAAACATTTGAGAACCATCTTCTAACCATTTTGTTTGAGTTTCTCACCTTAACAAATTGTTGTAGTAGATGGTTCTTTGTATACATTCATTCAAAATCTGTAGAAAGATTTCTAGGGTCAGCTTGTCTCCACAGTATGCCTGTTAAAAAATTAATCAATCACGAATTACAATTAGAGGGTTTCATTAAGAATACCATTGAAAGCTATGTTCTGTTATTGAAAAATTTGACCCCTTTCAAGACTAACTACTATTGACATAGACTAACTAAAACGTATGTTGAAGCTATGCTGTCATGCATACTTCTATCAAGAAATTCTTTTGCGTAAAAACTTGGGTTGCTTTGTTGATAAGTAAGACTTTTTAAGGCATTCAAATAATCATAATATGAAATTAATATCTTTCTTTAAGGATAAAATCTCAATTTCTTTTCAATTAATAGCCATTATCATCCTCATGGTTTTGCCAAAAATGCAATGCTGACTGGCCTTTTTAGTTACTTTACTGATAACTGATCATAAAGAAATCTTAAAATAACCCGCCGCAGCAAACCTGCAGACTAAGCGAATTTCCATTTGCCTGATTGGATTTTCACTTCTATTTAAATATCACGCGGTTTAACGAGTAGGTTACAAATAATAGGTTTGCTGCAACACGGAGGGTAGTAAGGTGTGTTTTTAGTAAAATATTAATATGTTACTAATATTATAAACTAGCAGAGTACCCGCCCTTTGTACGGGGTTGTCATAAGTATAAAATGCTTATTGCAGTTATACGGCTCTGCGTTTGCAATGGGAGAGGACACGGGTTAAGAAAATTTGGCTATTTTAATTAAGTGGTACGCTTTAGAATAGCACATCTACCATAGCACATCTACAACTGTACATAAAAAATAAAAATAAGTTAAGTTCTCATTGTTTAATCACAGAATTTGGTTGCTATTTCGTTCAAATTAGCTGTTGTCATAAATGCCAAAAGAGTTTTAGTGCTGCACCCTGTTGGTAAACCTTATAACTTTTTAATGTTTTTTAATGTCATAGAACCAACCTGTGTATGGTTTTTTTAGATAACAATATGTCTATATGTTAATCGGGAATGTGAGCTATCATCATATCAAATTCTCAACCCAATCCGACCAGTATTTAATGCGTGATTGAACTTCAAACTAAACACAAACTTTCTCATTTTATAATATTAGTATGATATGATTAGTATGAAGTTTGATGTATAATACGAACAATAAAGTACATCAGACAAATTTTACACAATATATATTCCTGAATGAAAACAGTGTATTTCCAATGACTATGAACATATTGAATTGTAGAATCGTGCTTGCTACGCAAAGGGTACAAACGTTATAGTAGAAATCGGATTCGGAACCAATGCGGTAGTAATATATATTCTATTTTAAGTGGAGTATGTTCTCAAATACAGTACTTCTCCTCGGCTTATATAACCTCGGCTTACTTACACTTTTTCTTATTGGTAACTGGCAAAATTGTAACCACAGGTGCTACATTATCACATGGTAACTAAAATCTGTTGAAGGTTATTCTGGGCTGAAAGACAAAATCTTTTGTTGTTTATCAATCCACAGGCAAAGGAGGTTGTGAACCACCGAACACTGTTTACGACAAGGCTTAGGCAGAGTAGAGCCCTGATTGGCGATTGCTGGGATATGAACTCAGTACTCTAGAACGACAGTGCTGCACTCTAGCTAGTGCTATCCTCTACGTCTGCTCGTCTACTTGATTGCAAGAAGTAGATCTCGTGATCCACATATTGAAGCAGTAATTGGCCAGTGGGTTTATAAAGCCACTAACATGCCGCTGGTGCTCGCTTTTTGCAAGGCATCCACATTCCTCGAGTGCTTGGCGGGGCTGGTTGCAGCAGAGGACGCTTTTTAGCCATCTTCTACAGCTCGCTTTGGCCATGTCGCAGCGTTCTCAAGTCAATCTACAATCATTATGTATGAGTTAGTGGCAGTTTTTTGCATATGAGCACGAAACATTTCGTGAACAGATAAAACCTCTCAAGGCCATTAATTCACAATATTACGCATAGCTTATATTTCTTAGTAGTTTAAGAAATGTTGATGAGTAGGGGAGAGTTGCAAAAAAATGTTCCCTAGGTGGTAAACGTTAACGCGTTTATAGTAGAGTAGGCTCTACAGAGAAAGTTCTCGCTGACTTAATGCCTATCTATATGTGTGATCAACCAATACAGATTAAGATTGTCCCAGATCCACCATGTTGACGCATAGGGAAATTTATTGATGATTGGCGGAGTTGTAGTTGGAACGTTCAGAGTACAAGTCATGCGCTCCAACTCTAAACGTTACACATGCCAACCCCCTTGGCAATATGGGATGTGTTAAGCATACTTAGCAAACTTGAACGTATGTATTTAACACCTGACTAGGTGAACCCGTGCGAATTCGCACGAATAATAAATTAGGATATTATAACAACGTCGTTAAAAGTTGCGTCGTTGTATCGACGTTGGTCTTGAGCTCGATCGTTGGCTATATGCATTCTAAGTTCTTTTTGCTGTTCAGTAAAAGTATTTTGTAGGACGGAGCTCATAATGCTGAAAACTTGCGCGTATGGATTAATATCAACCAAATGATGAGTCAAAATGTGCATGAGTCCAGTGCTGCAAGAGCCATTAGCTTTGTTTAGCATTCTTCCTTAAGTAGGCTCTGGAGATTTTCGGTATGGTGGTAGATTCACTTTTCCTTTATGGCAGCAAGATTAAAATCCTTCGCATCGTCCTCTTTGTTCTTCTTTAAAATGTAGCGCAGCACATTTCTGACATTTTAATGTCATCTCGCCAAGTGAATGCTGGTGAATTCTTGTATTTGTCAGTGTAATTTT
>NW_026542596.1:100130426-100171361 GCF_028750875.1 Macrosteles quadrilineatus | reverse complement strand
GGAGCTGAAGTAAAAAAAACCAAGCCTTCTTATTGTTCGTGCACTCAAAATCTGAATACTATCCAATTAATTAATTTTTTTCTCACATCCAAAGTGAAAAATTAGTTGAATACAAACTATTTTATACAGTAAGAAGCCAAAGAAGGTACAGTAGAGATGTAAGTTTAAGTTTGTTTGTTTTGTCTAGTTGTATATTAATGAATATTGTAATGTACAGTATATATTATACATATTGTAATGTATATATGTATATATATGTTGTATATATTAATGTATATTGTAAATTAATGAAACTGCACGGTCACAATACATGATGGCTCTTCTCGGCTGGCGGAATCCGCACTGCTACTGCTCTCAGGCCAGTATGATTTCTCCGCCATGCGGAACCGAAAATTCGGGATGCGAAATCGCAAGTCAGTGGAACCGCACACATGGGAACTCCATTAAACCAGTGTCGTTTTAATTCCGCAGCGGAAAAATCGCACCGCATGGCAGAGATTCCGCATCCTGTGGAACCATATAATTGAATTTGTTTGTTTTGGCTCGAGTTTTAAATACTCCCTGTGTGTGAATGTCCAATATATTCCCTGTAGACGTTTCGATTGTTCGATGATTCCTCCACAATGAGACGAACTATCGAGGTTTTACCGCATTGGCATTGGTCACTTTAACCAAAATGTAATTAGGGCTTATTTAAATTCAAACAGATTATTACAATAAGTTACAATAAGTACTATCCTGATTATGCATTCATTATGACAATATTTTACTTTTGAGAGATTTAATATACATACTGCAATTAATTAGATGTTTGCAATTTACTTTAACCTGTTTAATACATTGTCGAAACCCTTTAATGATATAATCAAAATATGCACCAAGATTATTATTGTAAATACTGTATTGCCAGTCTATGTCAAAATGTAGGTTGTGTGTGTAACTTTAAAGAAGCGATTTTTAATTTGGTTCTCGCAGGACAGTGGTGGAAGCACGTCGCCATATATACGATTTATTAGATTTATTAAAGCGCATCTTTTAAAACCAATCAATATAGAAACAGTATTTTGAAATAAGCATCTTAGACACCGTACTAGATTGGCAAGGAAATTGTAAACCGCTTACCTGAATAAAGAAGATAATTTTATTACACTAAGTGAAAATAGTATTTTTCGTTAGGGCGTAAAGTGATCTTTTCGATCCGAGCTCAAGTTTTATGGTTGAAGCGAAGCGAAGCCGAGGTCGGAAAATGGGCGAGGGTTAAAAATACACTTTTTGCCCGTGTGATGAAACACATTTTTCGTCAATTGCAACATTATTAACTTTTTTTAATTTTTCTAATTCAAATAAACAGCTGTTTTTAAGTGAATGATTTTGTCTGTTAACGCTTGTGTTTGTTAGTGTACAACATAGTATCGATATGTCAAACTATCAACAATGCAACAATAAACTACGATCAATTAAATTGACACATAATTTCGTTGCAATTGCTTATCGAAGTTTACCACTGAGTTTAACAGCTGATCACAGCCTGGTAGTTACATCAACTACAGACACAACTGTAGACACAAGATGTAGTCTGCTGGCGCCTGGGAGGTGATACATCGTGTTGATATATCTAGGCGCCCACACACACACACACGCACACGCACACAACAACAACAGCTCGTGCAACAAGTCCTTCATCTCCCTTGACGGTCGCGCACCCATCGCTGTTGGTGGCGGAGCCTAGGGCGCAACCTTTGGGTGGGTTTATTATTAAAAAATATAGACAACTCTGGGTGGGTATTTAAACTAAAAAATCTTCAGTGATGTACTTCCTAAACATTTAATTTAATCTCCAAAGGAATTCCAAGACCGTAAAACACGCATTTTGTAATTCAAAAAGTTTCTAATTTCAAGCTGTGATTCTGATTTTAGATTTTTATCCAAGTTGTTTTACTAATGTTTTCTATGTGATTTTGGTCAAAAATTATATATAAGGCTACCGGCATATCAGAATATCTATTCGCAAAGAAAATACAAGTTGATACTCCAAGGCAAACTTGAATAATTCTGTCATTATCCCTGCTCTAATCTTTATCAATAAATATAGTCTACTGACTAATACTTGCGAAGCACGGTCAACAGCAGTTAGTTTAATTAGCTAAATTAATAACAGTTCTAAGGTTAATAATAATTACCAAGAGACCAACCCTGACTAGTGTTTGTTCTGTATTTTAATTTAATTTTTTTTTAGTTTGTCTGTTACATCACTTTTTCACCCGTCGTACCATTGTAAAGCGGAGTGACAAAGGGTAACTAGTAAGGTAATTTACTTTATGAAATTTAGATTATTGTAAATTAATAGTTTAATTTACGTAGTTGTCTTGAACAAATATAATCATTGCAATTTAAAAGGGTATTGCATTATTAGCTTAGCATCGGAAACTAGTTTTGAAGCATATTAAAATTCGCGATTTGCGAACATATCCTTTCGAAAAGTTTTAACATTTAAATTTGTAGCACAGGCACATATAGGCCTATAATTTACGATAGCTTTTTTATTACAAACAATAAACGTATGATGCAATAAAACTATATGAGACAAACATATCATACTAAGTACAAATGCTTCTCAATACCCGTATAGTTATCTCAGCTCTAGACATTGAACATCGTTGTACTTATTTGAGCTTATATTCTTCCTTTGAGCTTATTACTAACAAAGCCAATGAAAAATATAAAATAAACAAAATCACGTTAGTTTTTAAGTGGCTTGTTTTTACTTTCATCATGTAACCCAAAGTTACGTTGGTATGTTTGCTAACCACAAATATTCGATCTTGTGCATTACTTCTAATGATATTAAGCTTTTACTTTTTTGTTAGGTTTCGGCATAATAGCTTTATAGAAATAAAAAGTTACAAGAATACAACAAATTCACCCAAATATTTTTTTCCTTTTCAAAGCATTTTGTGTTGTCTTGGTAGACATTTTCGTTGTTATTTCATAGACTAATGGCAATCCCAATGTCAGTTTTTTAAATGTGAAAATGTAAGCAAAATCTTTCCGTTGGATTTCACGATAAATTTCACATACAAACAGACATAGCTCGTATTAGAGTATAGAATAAAAATTAGTTCATATTTTTAGAGTTATTATAGGATAATATTTACGTAATTTGTTTATAGCAAACTAAGACACATTTTCTGGATACAAAGGGCTTTACACGTTAAAAGAGAGTGCACTGTCTAGTTCGATCCCATTCCATCGAATCTGCATGTGATTAGCATGCATTTGCCCTAGGGACCTCTATTGACCATTCTACGTAGGAGATGGCTTGCTGATTACTAGGGACAGCAACTATACATCTTTTAGCAAGGACCCGTTTAGCTGAACGTACATTTAGCATCGTAGGAGCTATAAAATTAACTGAAAGTACAAAAAATACGTCTAATAACACTTGTAATACAATTTACATAAAATTTATGCTGTTGACTTACAAGACGGTAAATCTATAAGTATAAAAGAGGATATATATTTGTATATATATTTGGCAGTGATAAACTCAGACACCGCTGAACCGATTGCCACGAAACTTGGTACATACGTGTAGAATTTTATGGAATAGGTTTATACACCATCAATTTCGTGATCCGTCCAATCGGCTCCGCCCCACTGGCTCTGGAGTTTCCCATGTTAACCTTATGAGAAATGGAATTAATGAATCTTAACAGCTGTTTCAATTAAACAAGTTGGTTCTGTTCTATGATGTTCAATAGCATTAAAGTTACAAGGATTACCAACAGGGTGCAGCACTATTATTTCTTTTACAATTTATGACAACAGCTAATTTGCAACCAAAAGGTGAGTGAGCGTAGCGAACGAACTTCAACCTGGAGGTGAGTTAGCGTAGTTAACGAGCTAACCTGAAGTCAAGTGAGCACAGCGAACGAGCTCCAACCTAAAGGTGAGTGAGCGTAGCGAACGAACTTCAACCAGGACGTGATTGAGCCGAATAGAAAGACCAAAAATGTTTTCTACCCACTAGCATTAATATAAGAGCAATGATAAAGAATCGGTTATCCTTTGTACTATATGTGTTTCATTAGTTGTCGTACGTATTTTAATTTAGTTATAAGCACTTTATATACAATAAGACCATTAAACGTTACGGTACTTAAATTATAAATAGTCAAAGGCAAGACAACGTCTGCCGGGTTCAGCTAGTACATATGAAAGATGGTAAGTGGTGATCGATTTCGATAGGACACTCCAATCTTTATCAGAACCGATAGGCGAATAACGATGATCACTTACCATCTGTATGTATGTATAATGTATTTACTGTCTTGTGAGTCAACAGTATAAGTGTAAATTTATTATTATAAGTATTTATTAGACAAGGAATTTTTGTACTCTCAGATTATCTCTAAATTACATTACTTATTTTAGTACATGAATGAAATAAATATAATTAAGTAGCCCAATGTTTGGCCTCTGTGAAGTGGCATTGCTTCAAATCGCATTATATGTCTTAGGTTTTATAGAGAAATGATATTTACAATATTCCCTCATTATCTGATATTCAAAAACTTAATAGACTTCTAAACCTTTTAACCATATCTCGGGATCGTCCGATTGTCAAAACAGTGATCACGTACAAGTTAAATAACTAATTTAGGTTTGTATAAAACGAACAGGCATTGCTGATTTCTCCCGTAGTACAGTACTATAGTTTTTTTTTTTCATATAAACTCTAAAGTAGGAGATTAGAACCTATACATGAGAATTCTTTCATAATGTCATGTGCAAGGTTCCATGAAGAAGTCCATATAGATTATAATTCATAGTTTAGCCAAAGTAAAACTTACACTTTGTCAAATCACACAGCTTCAAACATGTATTGTAGCAGTTTTAAAATCGTGCATACAACTATACAACATTTTAGGCCAAGGTATACAGTAGACTCCCTCTTATCCGGACACCTTTTAACCGGACCACGCTCGGTAGAAGTGACATCTCTTTATCCGGATAATTTTTATCAGCACATCGGTTTAACCGGACTAGATCGGCAGGAAGTGGGCGGTACTGAAACGACTGTTCTCGTGGGAAAGATTTGAGACCAGTGATTACGTATCTAAATACAATGCTCTCCTAAATTTAAGTCAAATACTGTATAGAGTATGCATTTAAACGGTACTTTTTAATGAGATTTTGGGGACGTCGGTTTAACCGGAAACCCCGTTAAACGGACTGGCCTCGGTCCCGAGGAGTCCGGATAAGAGGGAGTCTACTGTACTTTCAATCCACCATTCGATGGTTTTGTGGCCATAAAGATATTTTTATAAAACGTAAAGCTTCTAAGGGTCCCTCGATGGTATTATACAATACTAAACCATGCATTCAAGCTTGGCCAAGCCTTCAAGTAGGCCCTACACACTCCAATTCACCACCCCAACACTCCACTTACTACCCGTGTACATTTCGGCTGAGCTGGAACCTTTCTGCAGATTAGTAAAGTGCAATGCTCTGTAGGCATTCATTAAGGGAGGGGAAAATGAAAAAAAACTTATAAACACCATTCCTCCCCCTGCAATTTAGCAGCCTAGGGGAGCTTTGGGGGTGAAGGGGAGGTTAATATGTGGTGGGTCATTGGATGGGCTTCTTCCCTCTTCTCTACATCGATCTATCGGTGGATATATTGTAGCTGCCCTCTCAGAATGTAAGGTTATCGAGCTTGCAAGATAGCAAATACATAATACTTGTGACTCGTATGATTCCTGACGAAAGGGGATTAGTTAACCAAATTTACCAGTATTATTTTTGAAATTTTGTTTAGAAAATTCAAAATGATTATTATATGCTGTAAAAATTGTGAATGTTATTTAATTCAATATTTGTTAAATGCTATAATATGTTTAGTGAGTTCCATCAGTTGCCTCCTTATACCTTGGTAATAATGATGACTAATTATAAAATGACTATATATAAATTAACTTTAGTAGGATTTATAATTCAATTATGTTAATCTGTTTCTTTGTTTGATTTTGGTACAGTATCTGTACAGTACATCATGGATCTACTTTTCTAGACTTCCCATAATAGTAATGATAAATGTGTCTTTGTTATGTGCGTTTAAACACTTATTCCACACTATCACAACTAATTGCAACACTCACAAAATTTGTCTGTAGCAAACAACATTAGTAATAGTAACTTGACTGAATAATAAATAATTCCCTCTCGTCGCAGACTGTACCTCATCAAAAATGTTGAGTTTTTGTACATGTATATTTCCACGATTATTTTATTAAAAATTATCACAACAAAAAGGTGTTTCTAACAACCGACGTTTCCCAGTACAATACACGCCACGCTTGCCGCAGACTGTACCTCATCAACAATGTGAGAGAGTTTTTGTTGTCGCCGCCGACACGGCTGGCGGCACTTGCTGCTCGGACTGTACCCACTTTCCGCCGCGCCTGTACAGATCGTGTTCAGCGTGCAGTGTACGGCGCTCTCGAAATAACGCTCCCCCCTACATTCTCTGGTTGATAACAAGCTAATGTATTCTCTACAGTCTGTCCCACGTAGGATGGACCTGCCGCTCCCCACGACGTAACCTGTCTTTATGGCACTTTTTGTCTGTTTTCTTTCCCGGCGGGCCATTATAGTGGTCGCGTTCTGGCTAGCCGCACTCGCCGCGATGAATATGTATGGCATTGCGTGGAGATTGTGTCTACAATTTCTCGTGGAGATAAATTTAAGTGGATAATGAACGTTTGGTGTAGGATGGACTGCTTGGTTTAATGTACGAGTAAATGAAACCCTTCTGGCGATATAGGCCTAAGTAAAGTATTATTTACTGTACTACTATACTTACGTACGACAGTATTTAAAATCTAAGGTGAAAGGACACTCTAAGGGGTGTATTGATATAGGACACTCATAATGTCAAAGTTGTTAGTAGTATCATACAAAACGTCATACTCGCCCAGTAGATTTCTCATCCTTATTGGAACAACTGAATCCAATTTTATTGTTACAGTAGTTCTGTCCGGTGCACTGCAGAGGTCGTGTTTTGTTCACAAATTGTTTCTGGTTATTTCAGTCATTTCACCTCGTTGAACCAAATAAAACGATCTAATCATAAACAATGGCTCGTCCTCTAGTTATATAACCAAACAATAATAGAAACAAAGTTCCAACGACACTAGCCACCAGTGCCACCGTACCGGACATGAACGCGAAAAACGAGCTTCAAAATTTTAAGTGGATGGGATAAGAAGTCTACTTGAGTACATCGGCTTTCATTTACGCTAATTAAAATTCAAATCATAGGATGTAACTAGTTATGGACCCCCCAAAAAGAGTAATTTTAATTATAAAAAAGTCTCATCAAAGCCCTATATCTTTGGTGATTATTATGTTATGATTTATGTATTTATATGAACACAGTCGGTAACGTACTAGCTTTCATGGAAAATATTAGTTATTGGGTTTCAAAAATTTTTAGATATAGATCATCAGTCAATAAATCAATAATTTTTCTTGTAATTTGTGGATTTGTAAATTGGTAATAGTCCGGCAACCAAACAGGGAATTTTCCTTGAATCCTGTTTTGTTCTATTACGTTTTTTTACTGATGATATTTTATTTTGTTAGTATATAGATGCAGAAAATAGCGGGTACTTACAAAGTACCTTTGGGCAACTTCTATAATTTGAGATAATAATTGTCCATATTAATAAATAAATCGATTAATTTAAAACATGGTAACTAAGCTATAAACTACGCGTTTTTAGTTCGAATATCAAGAAATTTAGTATGAAGCCTCGTTATAATGTTACTCATAAATTTACCAGATATTAGCCATATCAAAGCTGTTTCAAACTGGCGGCGGAAAACGTGGTTTTTATCTTTAAGAATTGAATTTTTTGCCCAATTAAAAAAAAATTTGTTATACGACCTTGTTTTAGTGTTACCGGTACCTATAAGCGAACAAAATATAAGTTTTGCCAATTTAAACCTGAGCTTCTATAAGTTACTAGCAAGACACATTCTTTACATCATTATTATGGCATGTAATAATAATACTCGATTATGAAGTTAACTGAATTCCCGTAGCACTTGTGGCTATGCTTGTTAGTATTTGCGTTACATTGAAAAAAGACGATAAGTTAACAAAATTAATAAAATCGATTTCAACATAGTTGAGTTTTATTATTTTGTATTGTAACATAAATATTTTATTCATATAAAATTGTAACTTACATAATAGGCCTACATGTAGGAATAACTTGTAAATAACGTTTCAGTAACCTTAGTGACTATTAGCGATTTCTCTATAGGGAAGTAGCTATTACCGTAGGTCTCATGGTAAGACCTAAGCCCGGGACCGATTTACACCATTTTGATGTCCCCAGAGGCCAAACAAACTGTTTCGCTCAAATTTATATATATGTATAGAAAATTTAAAAAATAGTTCATTTAAAATCCCATGGAGAATATTTTAAAATATTTTAGTTGGCTTGTTTTTGGATATATTTTTAATCAAACTTGGCAGATTTGTTTAATTCTATACTAAGCTATAAAAAAATTATAAAAATAAAGAAATATTCTAATAAAAAATACTTTATTAGTTTCCCTTTAGCAGCAAACCAGGTACTCGTCAAACATAAATATGTAAATTTAATAGATTAATTGAAAATCAATCCAGGCAAATGGAAATTTGCTCATTCGTCAGGTTTGCTGCAGCGGGGGTATTAACTCATTAATCTACACTGTCATAGTCTTCACTGACGTCTTGAATTTGTATTTTTCTATTTAAACAGGTATTATATCCACAATGACAAAATACTGTGCAAGGTAAGGCTGAGTTCACGCAACTAGAAAACTGAAAACTAGAAAATTTCAATTCTGTTCACTGGTGCATATCAAACGCAAAAAAAAAAACTTGATAGGAATAAACCAGGTTAGGTTCATATCTGAGTTTACCCATAGCTTACTGAGGTTTTCTTCACCAAAATGAATAACACAGCTCATTTAGATCTTGAGATAAAGATCTTTAATAAAACACAGTCCTTAAAAATTGAAAACCTAATGTTAGTTAGAGGTCTACAACTCACCTTAAGCTCTACATATTTAAATGAAAATTGTCTCAAATGAAAGTTCTAAGTTGACCTAGTGTTTTTAGATCAGAACGAATAACATAGTACACATAGTAGCTGAGAAATGTGTCTTTAAATACAGAAGAAAGTTAAGAAACAACAACTTTTATTCTACATTTAAGCTTATAACTCGCCCCAAACACGTCAGATTGCAAAAAATAATAGCTGAAAAGTACCGCATTAACTCACTGAGAATTCCCATACCACAACATACAATATCACGTAAAAATAACACGAGACACAATCATTAATCAAAGATAAATTGTAAAAGAAAATCAAATTTTTATTGTTTGGGGCCGCAACTCATGTTCAACTCAGCCGATTTTAATAGTCAATGGCTTGGATTAAAGCCAGTAACTCACTGAGTATTCATAGTATATAACATTTCATATAACGTAATTATAACCTGAGATAATATCTTTAATTAAAGGCGAATCTTGGAAAAACTAGAATGTTATTTGGTTTAAGTTCTATAAATCCTCTCAAACCCGATAGATTTGAATTACCAATGCCGCAAATGAAAGCCAGTAGTTTGCTGAGTATTTTATTATAAAAAAAAAACAACATAACATAGCATAATCAGTACTCGAGTAACAATCTTTTTTTTTTCAAAGAAAATTATACAACCATTAAAATCTTTGTTGGTTGAAGTCTTGTAATTCACCTCCGACTCGTTCGTTTTCAGTGATCTACATGTCAAATGGATGCCAATTGTTTACTGAGCGTTTTTATTGCAATACATACAACATCTAATAATAATAACTCAATGGGTTGGTCAAAATTTAAACTTTTATTTTTGAAAAAATATTGTTTCTTTGGAGTGAAGAAGAATAGATCGGCCTTAAAGTCCTTAAATATAAACAGTTAATAGTTCAAATTAAAAATTTGATAATTTTACAAACATTTTAATACCAAAAACAGCCAGAGAGAAGTGGTGGATGGTCTCAGGAAGGATGTTACAATTTTATTGAACATATAAAATATCCTTATTTTACATTGAAAATCAATAAAAAATTTATTTTCTAACGCTTTGTTCTGGCGTTACCATTGATCCAACTAATATCCAATAGATGTATTCGATGCCAAATTTAAAGCTCTACAAACATTATAATGTATATTATAGTCATATTTTGAGTAATTAAGGCGCAAAATTGAAATAAAAATAAACTTTGAAAAGTAATACTGACCTTAAAACAAATTATATATATTTAATATATGGTATTTCTGAGTAGGGAATTTAACCATAAACATTTTAAAATAACATGCATTGTTCCATCTTAAATAGTTTTTTTAATTACATTGGTTTAAGTAAAAGCTTACACTGAAATTTACGTTTCCCGCCATTTTCCAAGATGGCGGCTGTTGCCCAAGGGTACCAAAAAAGTACCCGGTGGTTTTAGGGTCTACTTACCCTAGATATTACATATCAACAATAAAAAAAACTTAATAGGACAAAACCAGGTTCGGGTCAATTCTGCCGGACTATTATATAGAGATCTATGACTGCGTCTCGGGTCACGCATCACATACAGCGTGTCCATTGTGTACCACATACATCCATTGTGTTATAATCTCGATGGTCGTGCCAATTATCAATTATCAATAATTATCAATTATTTAAGATTGGGACGCCACTATGTGTATTTAATCTGTGTTGCAAATGGCCAAGACAAAATGCCGTTGATTCACTTATAAGAAAGTACTATTATAGGGTCAAACCCTGTCAAGAGTGGTTGAACTACCAGCACGTGGCACGGGGATCGCCTACACACTAGCACGTCAGAATGGCGTGCTTTGGCACGGCACGCCAAAAATCAAACTCGCTTTGATTTCCACCGTGCCATGCCAATGCACGTCGTGCTTGCACGGTGTTCACCACACACTTGCACGTTTCGTCAGTTTTTCGCACGACGTGCTTGCACGGCGTGCAATGCACGTGTAGTGTGTAGGCCGCTTAAGGCTCCAGATTTTCGTAAATAGATTGAATTACGATAAACTCAACCCATTTGGAAATTACAGAAATATAAAGATATAAAGTTGACAATTTCTAAAAACAGAAGGTCTGAATTTCTTACATCAGGTTAGCCTACATGTACCAACAAGAGTCATAAAGGTTTGATAGGACCATTCATGTCTTCATGGAGACACATACCCCATGTCCCTAGAGGAGCCAATGAATGCCTCAATGAACCAGTAAATGCCGCAGAGAGTTCATAAAGGTCCCAATGAGTCATTAACGGTTTCTAAGAGCCAGAAAAGCCTCAACGAACCTTTAATAGCCTCAATGAGCAACTAAAGGCTCTAATGAGACAATTAAGACTTCAAAAAGCTACTAAAGCCATAAGAAAGACAATCAAAACCTCAATACGTCACTAGAGTTGTCGAAGAATGAATGAAAGCGTCGAGAGGACGCAATGAGGCAAATGACGCCACCAAAGGCCAAGGGAGGTCACTGAGAATCTGAATCGGCAAGTGAAAACTTCGTGGAGGTACTGAGAATCCCAGCAAGTCCACAAAGGCCTGAACGAGCCAATTGACGTCCCGTGAATTCATTACGACCCTCAAAAGCAATAAATGCTTGAGAATCCACCGAGGAGCTCAAAGATACGTCTCATATAAAGGTCTCAGTAAGCCACTACATGTCTAGAATAGCTACCAAAAGCCACAATGAGCCATAAAACTAACTCGCGATGCTACTGAGGGTGCTAAAGAGCCAACAAAAGCTGCCAGTAGGCTGATTGAGCAATGGCTTCTTGAGGTAAATGGAGAACTCAAGAAGTCGGCAAAAACTAGAGAGAGCGTATACCTAAAGAGAACTTCAATGAGAGTAAACAAAGGCTACACCGGTGAGAAACTGAAAGTCAGTAAAAGCCTCAAAAATTCACTACAGTTCACCACAAAATTCGTGAAATTTATTTAACTTTTAACAGTTCATGAAGACCTCATTGTGATGGCCCTCAATGTCTGTGAATACAACAAAAAACTCAAGGAGATGCCAAAATCCTCGATGGCCAAAATAAAACATCATTTGCTCCTCAAATGCCAAAAACCCAAGGAGAAGGAAAGAGGAAAGGTATTCTATACAATTCAGTCGCTGACATTTACAATGGCCGGTCAAATATTATCATTGGCTCTCTGATTACTTGGAGTTGCTTTTGTGGGCTTCGGGACTTCTCTTTTTGTGTTTTTGTCAAATATCGCCATTTTTGCGCCTTTTCTTAGGTTGAATGACATCGACAAAAACACAAAAAATGTCCTGAAGCCTTTTGGGTACTACAGTCACTCAAGTATTCAGAGAACCAAGAACCCATGACCGGCCATTGTATTTGACTCTTTGTATTTGAGATTTGTATTTGACCTACAATTGTAAATGTCAGACATGACTGGTAAATGGTTGACTTATGTAGAGTAGCATTTCCCAGATTTTTCCTCCAACTCATTCCCAAACACGGACGAATAGTTTACTTGAAAATTATTTTTCCTGTAGATACACTTTTTTAAATTTAATGTTTTATTTAGGAATAAAGGGATTTTGATTTGATTTTATTCGTTCATCACAAGGAGTATCAGTGGAATATTTGGACAAGTTTAGTTCAACTGCACCACTCATAGTTCAGTTTTATTAATTATTATTTATTCTTTCATTACGGGGGTTTACCTTATCGATCTGGGACGGGTAGCGTCGTCCTGTAATCCAGCTACTGGGAGGTTACGAATTGTGGATATTTATAGGCATGCATGGGGATGCGATACTCCCTGGTGTGGATTAACGTCCGCACGGGTGAGTACGTCGACACTTCGCAGTACAGTCCTGAAAATTATACCAATTAGTATATACCAATGCAAAAATGTGGTTCGGATTCTACTATAAACCCTAGGTCCCTTAGTTCCCATTAGCTGTATGGGCTATTAATTAATAGCTGTGTCTAAGGAACATGTCGGCCTTAGTCACTAACAAGACTACAAGATCGCGCCACTCATCTCCATTCATACTTGGCTTAAAATACCTACTTTTTATGGTCGCCATTTCATTGAAAAGTATTTAAGTATTAAAAAATATCACAAAAAAGTCACATTAAAAAAAATATATTTCCAAACAAACTTTCACAATATTCATAATTAAGTTTTTACTTGTGAGATTTTCATGTCTTTTTCGTTTAGTAATGTTTACCATGGTCTTAATAGTATTATAGTAGGCCTATAACATAATAATGTTTGTGCAAAAGGAGAACAAAGTCCGCTATTGAGGTGTAAGTAATGAGGATACAACTAATGTGTATCTTCTTTTTTCTTCTACTCGGAAAGGCCCTCCATTAAGTTAGAGAATTGAATCTCTTTCGACACCTAGCAGCATCGGTCCTCCTATGATTGCGGCCCCGTTTATATGCCGACGCAACTCCACATCTTTCCTGCGAGAACCAAAATGTAAATAGTCGGTTTCATCGAGCTTGCATAGGCCTTACGTAATTGTTTACTTATGTTGCAGCTTTTGCCAAGCAATACAGTAAGTGTATTTTTACAACATAGTAGGCTGTGAGATTTCCAAAAAATAGCAACGTATAAATTAATGTGTTTGTGTGCTAAAAAACTGTTGATCCATTCATTAGCTTCCGAGCTTGTCCTATTAAACTATTAATATTGACTACTATAAACCTGTACAATATACAAGAGTAATCACAACGTTTAGGTAAACTTATCAATTTCCAGACGTATTTAAATTACACTTCCAATTTTGTATTAGTTTGAATTAATTTAGTTCATTCAACCATCAAATTCACTTGTATAATTTATAAATAAAATATGCCTATAATGCAACGCGATTTGTTAAACTGTATCGCGTCGATACAGTTTTTACAACTACAGAAGTTATTATTTCACGTTTTGGGAAAATACTCTATAAAAATATTTAGTCAAACCTGGAAAGACTATCCATTCGAGTTTTTGGACTAAACAAATATATAGCTTCTAAAACAGCTATTCCTACTGGACTAAAATAGTTATTTAGTTGTTATAGTATGAATTTATATAAAGAAAAGGTCTAACAATGTTTTACTGTGTAGGATAGTGAGTTTTTTTGTTGTTGCAACAAAAATTGAATATCAAAGAATTTGTTTAGTTAGCTTACTCAAGAAAAAAGATGGCTCCGTTCAAGCTTAGATGAAGTAAACTTATATTGGAGATATTGGCAAATTAATGTAAAGTAATGCTAAATCTTAAGGTAAACAATAACAGTTATTATATATTGGCCTTTTTGTACCTTAAAATCTAGTATTAATTTACATAGATGAAGTAATAAATGTAGTACTGTAGTACATAGCTAGTGTTTGCTCTGTTTCTGTTAATTTATGGCTCATGTTTTTAGAAGTAAATTAATTGTGAAATTGTGAAAATTCAATATTGTCTTAATCTACTGATACTCGACATAAACAATTACCAATACAATCGGTTTGCTAATGAAACTTGACAAATTGACAGTAGTAATAATATAAATACATATTATTTGTACCACTGTCCGTCCCTGATTAAACTAAATTAATACTTTTCATACCATGCCAAATTACTCAAAGTATTATGTGAGCCTTAGTTTTTGACGTACGGTAATGAATATTGCAACCCACCCGAGTGTCTAAGGAATAAGTCGACCTTAGTCACTAACAAGACTACAAGATCACGCCACTCATCCTACACTCATCATCTCCATTCATACTTAGCTTAACATATCTACTTTGTATGGTCGCCATTTAATTGAAAAGTATAAAGTATTTCCAAGAGTTTCAATGTATTTTTTCTTAATTCACTCGAATCGCCTGCGTTAATGTGTGGAATCAGATTCCTAGAAACTAGAGTCTAAGCCTGCTCTAGAATCAGATTCCTAAACCTTCCTAGAAATGCAACTTGAGCTGTTGCACCTCTTATTTGAACTATATATCATCAAATCTTAGAAAAAATATCTTACGTTTGGATTAAGCCTTAACCACCCAGACAGATTTGGATGCTAAGACATTGTCCCTGACGGTTTCACAAATGTTTGCGGAATGTTTGAAAAAGTTTTTGAAAAGGGTAATCCGGAGATAACTTGTACAGCACTCTTCATTTGCCAGGGTTCCGATGGTATTCCTTGCTCGCTGGTTCCGATGACCATAAGTCATAAGCCATACCTAAGTCATTTATTTAACCAGATTTATGCATTGGTTACGTCAATTACAGTAATACATCAAATATATGTATACACAATTCCTTATTCTACGTGCCATAAGCTATTTACATTGGGTTTACATTTTACATTTTGTTTGGAAATGCACTCATTATGCCCATGCCTGCCCGTCAGTAATAAACTCACGACACGGTAGTAGCATTTAGATATTAGTAATTTAAGGAGATTTTTTGACAGGGTCTGACTCAATTTTTAGATGATTCGGCAAAGCATTGAAGAGCAGGATTCCGTTATAATATTGATGTTTCTTGAAAAAAAGTTGTAGAATGCTTAGGTATCTGGAGATTGAGGCTGTTTTGCAGTGAATATTGGCAAGATCTTGGCGTTGTAAAGATAGAGAAGCTCTATTTTTTTAAATAGAGTGTTTCAAGAATGTACAAGCAAGGAAAAGTTAAAATACTTTAACACAAAAGAAATCTTTACAAGAAGTTCTTGGACTGATTTTAAAGATATTGTAGTTCGAATTGCTCTCTTTTGAAGTCGAAATAAAAATCTAGTTCTATCATTCTCGCATCCCCATGTCGGTACTGCATAGACCAAATGAGGGAAGATGACACCATAATAGGCTGTCAGAAGGACATTCTAATCGGAGAAATGTGATAGTCGCCTCAAAAGGAAGATGCCAGACCCCACTCTCATGCATACATTGTCGACATGGTCATGAAATCTGGGGTTTTTGTCATTAGACCAAGGAATTTTACGCTGTCTGAAGACTCAATTTCTATATTGTGTAGAAGGATGTTTGTAGAACCAGCAGAACTGTATGTCCAGTCCAGACTTTATATTTATCCATGTATGTAGGTGATATATGCAGGTATTACAGTATTAATTTATCATCGATCGATTTATTTATTATTTACCAATACTGCAGAAGGTAAGAAGTCCTTAAATAGACCCCTATGCATAGATTTTCCTTTTTAGGCATAAAATAACCATAAAGTACTCTTTAATTAAATGAAATGCGTGAAAGTTCTTTGACAGTAATTATCATTTAAGCTCAAAAAGTGACCATAATCTTGAACAGATGTATTCATTGTGGTCGCCAACCTTATTTGTACTTTTCTAGATACTAGGTGTATTCTGTTTTCATTCAAGATTTTCTTTCTTACCCATGTCTTGACTACAGTAGATACTTTATTTCGCTGCTTGTTTTTTCTTTTGTAATTGTCCAGCTTTGGCTAGATTCGTGTGCTAATCTGTTCAGTTTTAGGCATATGCTCACCTCAAGACGAAATCAGATTGGAAAACTCAAATTGCCTTAAAATCTTATTTTGGTGCATCATTTACTTGTGATACATCTGCACCTCTTTATGGTATTGGTAGTGTGCTAAGTCAGGTTCGAGGGAAAAGGAAGTTCCAATTGAGTTTTATTCCAGGACAATGAGTCAGTCAGAACGAAGATATGCTCAAGTAGGTAGAGGGGTTAGAAAATGTCACAATTATTAATGTGAGTGGCATTTTCAAATTAGAGCAGATCATAAGCCTCTTCTGGGTCTTTTCACTGTGAATAAACACTAAACTCACTGTCACCTCGAATTCGCTGGAGTATCTTTTTAGGGATATGACTTATTTCTTGATAAATAAAAATTACTAGACTAGAAAGAAAACCACAACAGGGATGGTATCCACCAAATTTCAGAGAACCGTTGCAGCCTCCCTACGTGCACGCCAGGATTTGGAAAATGGAGTTGATCAGTGTACCAGGAGCAGATCAATAGTCCGACATTTTCACCCCTCTCCCCCTCCCCCAGACACGTGGTGTTGTGTCTCGCTCCCTCGTCCGGTTGCGGTCAGTGGCGGCTACTGTGCTCTGCTACCCTGATACTCGCGTGGCCCGGGCGACGCGACGCGCCCTAGCAGACACCTAGCTTACATTCTCCCACCCCCACTCCCACCTACCACCTGGGTACCTCTAGCCTCTGGCCACCACGAGATCAATGCAGCCCGACTGTGGCGAACCTGGCGGCCAGATGTTGAAACTTGACTGCGTCGCTTCTGCTTCTTTGTTCTCGTTCTCATCCATTTTATCTTGGGCACAGTCAAGGCTGCACTAGTCCAACGTACGTAGCTTTGGCAATCAATGGGTCATCGTCACATGACTTCACCTTGAAAAACTTCCTTCCACATGATATTGGAAGGGCACATGCTTAATGAAACAGATACAGTAATGTATACCTATAATTTAATGATCGGAGGTTTTTGGTTTTGAATAGTCAATTATGATATAAAATGCCTTGAAGTGGGCGTGATACTCATATTGATGATGGTGGTATGTAGTGTATGAAATTTATTATTAATAACAATGCTATTATACAACAATCAGCTTTGCTCAGGAGCTAGAATATATTTTATAGTCAATTAATCATTCGCGTTTTCTTCCCGTTGCAAAGCATGGGCATACCATATCGTATGTAGATATATATTTCTTAAATAGGCTACATGGAACATGCTGCTATCGTTTCCAAGCAAAGAATGATTTGCCCATCTCAATATTTTGTAGGAAGGAATAAAGATAATCGCCTCTTAATGATGAAAAACAAATAATGAGTGTTATTCAAATTATATAATTTCAACTGATGGACGACGGTAAGTAGTTATAACCATTGCTTATTTCCTAACATACAACAGATATTCCAATTCCTTTTATCTGTGAAAACATTTCAATTTATAAAATATTTATTTCCAATTTCCTGTCGAATGGAATAGAAATACGACAAAAACGTTTACTGATACGTTCTAAATTATGGATTATTATACAAAAGTTGTTCAATTAAAACGATGAACAACAAATAAACGGGCTTTGCCCAGGGATGTTCTTAAGAGTCGTCGGAGGCTAACGGCCATCTTGCATAATTTCAAACAGCAGCTGAAGAGTAATTATCATCAAAAAATATTGTGTAAACACCAAAGTGATTATAATTAAATATCCAGGACACTGTGAGATTAGACATTTTCTTTGTAGTTTTGACTTGTTTTCGCCAAAGGAGTCCAAGGAAGCCAACTGCCATCTTGGATTTGCTCACCATAAGAGCATTGTTTATTTTGTTAACTTCAAACAGCCGCTGAAGAGTGATTTATCATCACAAAATATTTTTCCACATACCAAAGTGATTGTAATTTAAATATCTAGTGCACTTATATTTAGAATTTTTAGGATTAGAATTTTGGTTTGTAGTTTTTTAATTGTTTTATAAGTTAAAACGTCTATGCTCCAAGGACTCTAGACTCTAAAATAATTAATTCCTCTTTATCATTGAACGAACAAATAAAAATAAAATTACCACAATAAATTGAATGCGGACACACGTCGGTACACAAACAGTTTTTTATTACATCGAATATTTAATTGGCAAAAAACAATAAAAATGAGATATGCGTGTAGTGTTGAATTCTTTGAGATGTCTTTTTCTCACTCAAGGTATATTCATCAGATGTCTGTAGGTTGGTAATTTCTTGCAACTTAGAATTAGTAGGAAAAGTAAAGGTGAATAATTTATTTATTCATTCCAACGGATAACACCTTTTTCCAATAACATTGTCAAAAAATACATGATTTTACAAAGTTTCATAAAATATGTATGAAGCTTATTATGAGATGGTAGGTAGACAATACAAATTAGTAGACAATCTACATGTATACTGTTGTAGACTGGGTATTGCATACTGTTTACTGCATGTAGACAATACAAATTAGTAGACAATCTACATGTATATTGTTGTAGACTGGGTATTGCATACTGTTTACTGCATGTAGACAATACAAATTAGTAGACAATCTACATGTATATTGTTGTAGACTGGGTATTGCATACTGTTTACTGCATGTAGACAATACAAATTAGTAGACAATCTACATGTATACTGTTGTAGACTGGGTATTGCATACTGTTTACTGCATGTAGACAATACAAATTAGTAATTGCAGTCTAGACTGCAAATTACGAACAATGTTTACTATGCCATTTACGGCAAAAACTTAGTGAAACCCGTCGAAACCGACGGTTACTCTTAAGGTTTTACGCAAATTCAGCTAACTGCGATAGATAGAGTGAAGTTATTAAAATCTTAGTTAAATGAAGGATAAACATAATTATGCGTATGACGATTGTGTATCTTAAAAAACGTTGTTGTAGCCAGGACTGATTGTAATAAAATGGGCCACTAATTTGGAACTCTAGCATCGAATTTATTTGCATATTATACTCAATCCAATACAGTATCGAAGTTTTATACACGAAACGCCACTCTCTCTGCAATATGTTTCGGTAAACAGTGAATTATGGGCGTAATTATTTCTATTAATTAATAACGCAAATTAATTTCACAAGCGCTTAAGTCAACTCTGCCTAATAATGAATGATTGATATTATTTTCTCAAACGTATCCGTAAAACAGAGTTGATGACGAAATTCACTTAAAAATTCCAGGGAATACAATGTTCGACAACTTTTGAATCAAGGTTGAAAATAATAACTCTTAAATCAATCAAATTAACCAAACAGAAAAAAATACAAAAATTAAATAAACAGTGTCAAATCATGCCACGATAGTATCCGTAAGGTTAACGGTTTCGTTAATTGGTTTAACCATCAATTATCAATTATTTAAGATGGGGACGCCACTATGTGCGTATTTTAACCCAAACATGAGTGAAGGATGAGTGTAGGATGAGTGGCGCGATCTTGTGGTCTTGTTAGTGACTTAGGCCGACATGTTCCTTAGACACAGCTGTTAATTAATAGCTCATACAGCTAATGGCAACTAAGAGACCTACAGTTTATAGTGGAATCAGAACCACATTTTTTTCCATGTAATTTACGAATTGGTCTAATTATCAGGATAGTACTGCGGATAGTCGTAGTACTCACTAGTGCGGACGTTAATCCACACCACGGAGCATCGCATCCACAGTGCATGCCTATAAATATCCAAATTTAACATACCTGCGTCTGATACTCCACGACGTTATTTTCAAGTGTCCATGCTATTAAATAGTTGCTTCGAAAAATGTGGCTTGAACAGCCAATCTATGTAAGGGAAATCTCAAATGAAATGAAAACTCATTAAAATCTAAATTTATTAAATTGAATATTCTTCTTTCAAATAGGACTCGCACACCTTTATCTTGTTTTTTAGTCTGAGTTGATACATCAGTCCTGGTCAACCACGCAGAACACATAATTCTAAACTGTTTTATTTGTTTTTTGGTGTATCAGTCTAGAATTTTCGTGTTTTCCGTGTTGTTTTACAGGACTGCAGCAATAGACAACACAGCTTAAAAGGTGGGAGGATTCGGTATTCAGAAAATAGTATATTTTCTAATATATCTTCACTACAAGTCACGAAAGTGACCCATTTCGAAACGGAGCTTTCGTGACGAGTATTGAACCATAGATTAAACATACTCCCTTTGAACGATACTTTTTACTACGATGAAAAAACTACTTAATCAAACTTTCAAAATATATATGATATTTCGAAATACATTCATTTTTCTATTCTAATCTAAACACAATACGGCTGTAATAGTATATTTCGTACCTAGGGCCGAAAACCATTTTCGGTCCGTGGTACGAACACTATTTTTCACCACACTACTATTCACAATAATAATAATGAAAACTGATAGTCAACCAACTTTAAGGTTATGTGAAGAAGTAATTTCAGGAATCAGCAAAAATAATAATAAACAGTTGCTAGGCAACGGTGAAAATAAAACAATTCTATTTCAATGCTATGGATACTGTTTGTGTAATTAATATGCAAGCGGACAGCTGATTTTGCGGCCCCGGGATGTAAAAACCTGCTCAGTCCCCAAATTACGATGACAGCTCGCATGGCCAGCAAAACTTAGCTTTCAGCCACCAATTAATGTATGTAATACAGCCAAAAACATCATAGTGTGGTGAAAAAATAATTTACGTACGACCGTTTTTTAAAGTAGCCGTTTCAGTACAGTTTTTAGAATTGAAAAGTATCTCATAACAGCATTGTTTACATTCATAACAGCATAGTTTTACTCATAACAACACGAGTAACGGACCAATGAGGTTCAAGGATTGAGAGAGGAGAAGCAAAATTGTAATTATTCGAAATTCTACTAATCAGCTGTTCAGGCCAATTTAATTGTTGATTGTTGCAATTAGTATTTGATACAGTTTCGTTGCATCAATGTCAGTGGAAATTAGAGGTTATAAACAAAAACATAACCTCTCTTAGAAGTTATGAGTAGTGATTTTTAGTAATTAAAACACCGTCGTAGGTAAAGTAGTGAACGCAACTTGCGTAAATAGTGTTAACGACACTCGTAGAAGTTTTTAAGGCACTCGCCAAGGCTCGTCTATTTAAGGCAAAATTCAGCTGATTGGACATCAACAACGTTTTAGTTTTTGTTTTCTGTTTGTTTGTTCCTTTGAGCTAACCGGGAACTAAAGTTGTAACTTTGTTGATGTCTGGCGAAGTATTGTTTGTGTAGAGAAAGTTTTGTTCGTGTAGCGAAAGTATGCCAGGAAAAGTCAGCTGATCACTATTTGTTTTTGGTGTATGGAAATTGACGATTTTCGAAGATCTCAGTTATATGGATATGGGCTATTTTCGAATAAAGAGTGATGAAAAATATTTTACCGACATTTTAGACTTGCCAGAGCGGAATGAAAATCTATACCAATGTGCAGGTCGCATCAATGATTGTAGAATGAAAAGTCAATTCCTAACGACAAGAATTTCAATAGCAGCATATTATACGATTGACTGAACGTATCCAAGTGATCTAGAACCATCCAAATGTCCAAGAGAATTAGGCAGAACTGTTTTACATCAGCTTAAAAGAACAGCCGCCTATTCTGCGTTCTCACCCTGTTGAAAACGCGGATCACATAACCAACTTCTTGAAGACATTCATAACGACAAAACTGGATTCCCACAGCACAAACACAAAGTTTAAACAACTCCCATGTAGCTCATCTGCATGAGCTCGACGGCTCAATATTAATAACCCCGTGTATAGAACCAGCCTCGCCGGAGTCAATTTATTTGACCCAGCCCGCACAAATCTGACGCCGAACCCACGCCGACTTTGATCATGGACTTGCATGTCTGCTGGCGTAGGCGCTTCGTTAGGATGAAAGGGGAGTCGAATACAATCAGCTGATCTATAGTAGACCATCACTATCACAGGATGTGAAGGACTAATCAGAAGCAGAACGGAAGTCATATGTTGATTTCAATGGGCGGGGAATAAAAGCTTACAATAGTACAATTTTCAACACTAGGGCGTAAAGTGACTCTTTTCGACCCTAGTTCAAGTTTCCTTTGGGATAGAGCTACAGTACTTTAGACCCGAAACGCATGTATGACAAATAGTATTTTAACATGTTGGTACAAGAATATACAATTATTAGTTTTGTGTTGATATCAGGAGTTTTGAGAGGTGACAAAAATCTTAAATGTAAATACAAGCTTCAGGAGTTAGATATTGACGATTACGTAGTATGTTGATGAGAGCGTAGAGAGTTCGAGATATGTATATAAAGCATTGTCGTGTCGAGAGAACGGTACACAAAACACTATCACATATTGATACAATAACAGGAGTTCAAGAGTTACAAACATTATCCTATTTTGAAATGAGTAGCTTCGGTAAAAATATATCAAGTATCATCATGTTGATACAAATACGGTATAGTGTGAGTAATCTGTATGAAATAATATCACCACTATATGAACGAATATTTGATAAAGTTTTATTTGTAAACGAATGAAGAAGTGTGTTGAATTACTAAACATTTTAACAATAACAAGCAACAGCTGTTACATAATAAATATTAGAATAAAGTATAGACTAAAGGCAACACAGATGTGGCTAAGTTGTCGCCACAACAGTTTCAGATGTTTAAAAACTACAAATTAATTGAATCTTGATAACAGTATCAAGAGGTTGATAATTAACAAAACCACAGAGACAACTATCTAGAAAAGATTAAAACATTATTTCTTGTTGATACTATTACCAAGGATTCGAAATCTCAAAGACCGTGTGAATTGTTAATTACTATATTCTAGAAGACATTAAAATTAGGGATATCATCCGCATATTGATTACAGTGTCAGATTTAGCTTACAAAACACTAGCGATATCAAGCAAGTATTTGGGGTTTTCAAATTTTACACGGGACATACACATTTCTATGATGTCAGCTGCAAATAATCTTATGTATAAAAAATTGGGGGTTTTCCGAATTCGTTTGGTTCTTCTACTTCTACCCAACCGATGTTCATGATTGAGGTCTCAAATTTCACGCACAAATTTCACATCGAGCATCGGCATAATTTATCTACCGTATTACTCGACCAAAAAACATAAGTTTTGATTTATTTTAGAATATTTTCTTCAATTTAAGATGTATTTTACCAGTTATAATTATATAATCCTATATATTTTGGTCTTAGAACCTTCAGTGAAATATCGGCTTTCATTTTAAGCTATTAGTTATTCAGGTAAGACGAGTTTCAAGCAAACGCAAGGTGAACAACCAACATAAACACTTTTTTGTTTTCTTTTCAATGATAAAAAATCAATAGTTCCAGTATTGTTTATGTTTTTTTTTATATGTTTTAGACTAAAAATAATCAGCAGACCATGTGACCAAGTCCAACATATTCCTATTTCTGAAGACGGAATTGATTGATTTGGGTACTTTTGTGATTTGTGACTTCTGTTGTAACCTCTCATTCCCATGGGGGAAGATCTTCAAAACATAGACAATGTTATATTTTTACCTGACTGACTCTAGCCTGAAGGTGGAATTTGCGACTTTAAAGTGGGCTATAAATAATCGGGTCGTGGCATTATCATATTATATGGCTAAACCCCATTACAATGTAGGCCTATTCACTATAAAAATAAACGTTGGATCTACATACAGTATTCTTACAATTCGATTGTTATCTACATGGCTGTTAGCTGTTAGTACTGTAGACTATAAAGAGTTCTCTACGATAAATTTCTCATCAACTTCAATATCGGTAATTTTCCCCATAGAAATTGGGCTTCAAAACCCTACAGGTGGCATTACTACAACTACATTGCTTTAGCCATTGGCGACTGACGGGAATTGAACCCGTTTCTCCAGGACCGAAGCTCTACATACTTATCACCAACATAGACACCACATTAACCGACTGCATAGTCCAGGAGCTGAGGGGGGTTGAGCATGCATGAAAGTAGTACGCAATGTTATTGCTGATTATTATGTAATATGGACTGTGGTGATCAAAATTACGTATGTCACCTATTTCAAAAGTGGTCGATAAGGTGGGGGGGAGGGGGCAAACATGGCGGTTTGCGCTATGCGTTAAAACGCTGATAGTTCGAAAACGGTAAAAGATAGAACATCGGTTAAAACGTCGTTGTAATCCTAAAAATGTGGACAACAATAATGGTCATTGGGTCCGAGGTCGTATCTCTATAAATAAACAAGTTATTGTATAAAATATGTAAAAATGGACTTTTCGTGTAGATTTTTTACCGAAAGTAGAATTAATTTGTGAGTGTCGCAAAGAAGTAATATCAAATATCTTTGCTGATAGTTGTAATATGGACTGTGGTGATACAAAATACGCATGTCGCCTACTTTTCAGGTGGTCGAGAACTTGGGGGGAGGGGGGCAAAGATGGCGGAACGCGCTATACATCGAAATGACTGTAGCTTGAGAACGGTACGAGATAGGACATCGGTTAAAACGTAGTTTTGATCCAAAAAAATATTACCAATAGAAAAGGTCATTGGGTAAAAAGTCGTATCTTAACTAATAAAAAAGTTATAACAATAATAAGTTTAACAAAATCTACATCGTACAGCTATTTTTTTCGAAAATCGTATGGATTGTTGATAAATAATAGTGTAATTACTTAATTACTCGGCTAAATATTAACTAGATGCATTTTCTTATAAGAAAAAAATATATTATTACGAATACACTTGGTTTAAAATGTAAAACACGGCCTCCAAACTACATATAATACTTGGGGTTTCGCCGCAATCAAATGCATAATACAGACTACCACTACAAATCCAATTTTAATTATTATAATGTTGAAGGTTATTACAATATGATTATGTAACAGATTCTTATTTAATACAGTTATATGAAATAAAAAACATTACTACAAAAGTAAATACCTTATATTAAAAAATACGGCAAATCTCTTCATTCTATCCATAACAATTACACTGGTTGTTCATATTATTTGTTGAATTGAAATAGGTACCTTTTTAATTTCTCTTAGCACCTGTAATACAAATAAAAAATTGTAAATATTTTCTTTGATACAAATGTATGTATATACATCTATATATAATTAATGCATGAGAGTGGTCAAGAAATTTAAAGTTTATGGTGTTTATATTTACAATGGAATTAAACTACTATATATTATATTTCATATTTAATTATTATCTTATTTGTTTTATTATTTATTTATCATTATTTCATTTATATACTCAGTGTATAATGAAATACAAAATACAAGCAATCGTTATTTTAAAAACAGCAGCAATTATAACGCAACCTAACGGACGAACCCCAAGGCGTTTGGAGGCCGTGTTTTACATTTTAAACCAAGTGTATTCGTAATAATATTTTTTTTTCTTATAAGAAAATACATCTAGTTAATATTTAGCCGAGTAATTAAGTAATTACACTATTATTTATCAACAATCCATACGATTTTCGAAAAAAATAGCTGTACGATGTAGATTTTGTTAAACTTATTATTGTTATAACTTTTTTATTAGTTAAGATACGACGTTTTGCCCAATGACCTTTTCTATTGGTAATATTTTTTGGATTAAAACTACGTTTTAACCGATGTCCTATCTCGTACCGTTCTCGAGCTACAGTCATTTCGATGTATAGCGCGTTCCGCCATCTTTGCCCCCCTCCCCCCAAGTTCTCGACCACCTGAAAAGTAGGCGACATGCGTATTTTGTATCACCACAGTCCATATTACAACTATCAGCAAAGATATTTGATATTACTTCTTTGCGACACTCACAAATTAATTCTACTTTCGGTAAAAAATCTACACGAAAAGTCCATTTTTACATATTTTATACAATAACTTGTTTATTTATAGAGATACGACCTCGGACCCAATGACCATTATTGTTGTCCACATTTTTAGGATTACAACGACGTTTTAACCGATGATCTATCTTTTACCGTTTTCGAACTATCAGTGTTTTAACGCATAGCGCAAACCGCCATGTTTGCCCCCTCCCCCCCACCTTATCGACCACTTTTGAAATAGGCGACATACGTAATTTTGATCACCACAGTCCATATTACAATAATCAGCAATAACATTGCGTACTACTTTCATGCATGCTCAACCCCCCTCAGCTCCTGGACTAGCATAACATTTTCTTGAGTTGTATCACCCAATGCCACCATTATAACGATAAATCAAAGCAATCGAATAGAATTATCCTAATCAACATTTTAATGAGAAATCACGCACCGTATAATTTACCACCGAGAGCACGCTAGCATCGCATGTAAATCTCCGGGCTAAATTAATGCCTCTGGGCACGCCAGATATGCCCCAGCAATGTCAGTGGAATTAATGCCCCAAAGCCGTGTCATGTGCGCGCTAGTCGCTAGTTTATGGCCATCTTATTTATACCCTAGCGCTGGCCACTCCCCCCGTCCGACCAACGCTATTTTGAGAATTGGCTCGTGCCGCGTTTATATACTTCTACCATCACTTGGTTTATTGTATTTTGATGTAATGTATTCTGATGGGTGAAAGAAGGTAGTAAAGGAAGGTGTTTACGTATTGCAATTGACTCTGGATATTGCAAGTGGACTTCTCATATTATTGTACAATCTGAAGTACCCAACGTTAAACACTGTGTGCAAAAGCAAGACAAAATGATAGTCTTATTTATCGTTATAACATTTGATCGATTATGTATACCTATTAGTGATTTCATGAAGCGCGTCTGGGTTCCCAGGTGGCTCGGAGTCCAATAGCTTTAGGTCTGTCTAGCAAATAGAGATATAAATATTATTATCGGACAAAACTGCCTTTCCAATAAATGTTCCTCCATGAACTCCAACTGGGCCTATGCTAAAGTATTAAATAATAGTAAAATCAACTACAAGAGCATCGACTAATAATATCAATTTTAAATTGTCAATCATTGAGATGGGGACTCCATCTAAGAGCGTATTTTAATTCAATTGATGAAAGTAGAGTGGTGTGAGATGATCTGTGTAGTTTTGTTACTGACTAAGATCAGCTGTTTAAGTAACTAGGATCTTTATTTAAAGCCCAATTATCAGGAACAGCTGGGTCCATTTTCGCATCATCAAAAAGCTACTGACTTTTCTCAGCATCTAACTAGTCACCTTTTGATTGTTAGACGAGCGCTAATAGCTAACATATAATAACCATATTAATAGCTATTTACCTTACAAGTGTAGTAAGAGCGTTTTTACATCACGCAGGTGAATGTTTACTTTACTTTACTTTACTTTAAGTTTGGATCAAATAACAGTCCACTTTATGCAGTATTAAATACACTTAATATAGGCTACGTTGATAACTGAAATAACCCCTACAGAAACGTACAAGTCCTGGGTACTAAGCTTTGTAATAAATAAATCATTTTTGGTCACTAGAGTTCAAGAATTATGATTTTAAAGCACTCAAACGCAATAGAGATGCCTTTTAGTATTCCCACCTTTTGCTATTCCGTATACAGAAAAAGTCAAAACTTGGTTCCTAAATAATTCATTTTTATGGTATAGCCATAGCCTCTGGATCACAGATCTTTATAACTGTAGACGGAAATTACCTGTATCCATTAAGTGGTTCTAGATTGTAGTTACAGTAGTTGACTACAGCTGTTTCGTGATCTTTAATTAACACATCTTCAGCTCAAACGTAAAATGGTCATCATAAGGTTAAAGCTCTACTGGCGCCGCACGTGAGTAGGTCTAATTGCCCGGTACCATATAGGGCGGAGTGGGACCGGAGGTAATTAGTAATTACAATGAGTAATTACAATGAGTAATTACAATTAGTTTTTTTTTTTATGTAATGAGTTTTTTTTTTGTGTAATGCGTTTTTTTTTTTCGTGCAATGAGTTTTTTTTTTTGTTTTTGTAATGAGTATTTACAATTAGTTTTTTTTAAATGAGTATTTACAATTAGCTTTTTATCAGTAATGAGTAATTACAATTAGTTTTTTTTTTTTTTAATAAGTATTTACAATTTGTTCTTTTGTAATGAGTACAGTAATTACAATTAGTTTTTTTTGTTATAAGTATTTACAATTTTTTCTTTTGTAATGAGTAATTACAATTAGTTTTTTTTTTATTCGACAATGTGTAATTACTAATTAATACACATGTTGTACGTGGCAGAGGGTACTTCTCCCCCTTCCTTAATTTTTTTAAGTGTAATTATTCTTTACATCGTGAGAAATCATTGTGATGATACTTCCCACACACACTAATCCCATGTCTAGACTTCATCAATCTGTTGACACAGGGGGAAGGAACTAACTGGCGGAGGATATTCCTCCCCTTCCCTGTGTATGTGTGTGTGTGTGTGTGTGTGTGTGTGCGTGTGTGTGTGTGTGTGTGTGTGTGTGTGTGTGTGTGTGTGTGTGTGTGGGTGTGTTGGTGTGTGCGTGTGTGTGCTTGCGTGTGTGTTTCATAACACTGCCGCTTGGAGCGCTGGTGTAGGGGAGTAGCTACGGCGCTTCCACACTACAAGCATTCACAGACAACATGTTCTCCGACGAAGAACTCATCGCTGCCGCTGATGAAGCAGTGGCAAGACACCACGCCGAATTGGAGACCGCGGCGACTCAGCAGACGCATGGCGAGCGTAATTTATCCATCACGGATGAAGAGGTTATCGCGAGTGCTGACGTCATCGAAGCGAGGATTGAATTGGAGGATAATAACGTCGAGCAGGAGGAGGGGGGAAGACCAACAGTACGTCATCAATGTGCTGTCGATGGAGGAGTTGCTCCAAATACATTTGGAGGCAACAACCGAACTAAATGAAGGATGGTTAGCTCAACCTAGGGATAACGAGGAGGAGGCTAGGTTGAGTAACCTACTAACCCTTATCCCCATGGTGGAAGAAATAATCGCATCTATACAGCGGAGAGAAGACACGGAGGAGTAGATTTAAGTAGTAATTAAAGTAGAATTAAGTTTTGTAAACTAATAATAATAAAAAATATATATATATAAAAAAAAAACAACAACAAAAAAACAACAAAAAAAAAAACAACAAACAAACTAATAATTAGAACTATTCCATACAGTCTTGGCATAGCTAAGACAGTGATGCAATAGTGGCAGTCACCACAAGGAGAGAAGGGGTGTCCCCATCGTTCCTTCCCACACACACATTAATCACCCTGTCTAGACATCGTTAATCTGTTGAAACAGGTGGTGAGGGAAGGACGATGGGACACCACTTCTCTCCTAGTGAGAGGTTATTTCCGCATCACTGTGGATTCTGGACCAACAGTTTATTTTGTATGTTTGTTTGTTGTTTTTTTTTTGTTTTTTTTTATTACTATTTATTTAATATTTTTTTTATTACTATTTATTTAATATTTTATTACAAAATCTTAAACTAACTATCTATTCAACCATCTCAGAAACTCTTCATCTGTCATCTTCATTATCATGCGGTTTTCTTCACGCTCCAGCTTTCTTCTGCGCTCTAGCTCAGCACTCATATATCGAAGATTCTGCTTGATGATCTCCAGTTGCTGAGCTTCACCCTCATCTCTAGGTTGACTCGAAGTGTTTGACCATCGTATGGTCCATTCCAACGACTCGTCATCCAAATGTTTATATTCCTCCGTGGTAAATTTTTCTTCTGCGGCCTTACAAGCAGAAACTAACTGTTCGTCAGATATGTCACTAGGGAAGTGAGACATGTTACTAGCCTGATGACGGAATGTCGAATGACCGTGTCTGTAAGAGCACTATGAGCCCCCCACTCTTTCCAACTGAGAAAGTAGTGGGAGTAGTGCTGCAATATCCCCCCCCCCCCCTAGTGATATTTTTCACACACACATAATTATGTATGGAAGTGCAAGAGTGGTAATAAATATATCCATGAGTAAATTACAAAAAGCTAAACGAATCAATAATGATCTACGTTGGAATCTTTTTATTAAAAGTGCGATAGTACGTGCAAGAGTCACATTCTACGAGGAAAACTTTAATATCAACCAATGACAAAAATAGCGTACATATGACGAAAAATTATAAGAAAAATGTATTTTTTTCAAGTCCAATAGTTACTATATTTTACTTTGCGGACTATGAAGATAGAAGATGCTACTCACATTTAGATAGTATTCGTTTTAAACTAAGAATAAAACAGACTGAAACATTATTACGTAAACCTATTCTGCTAAGGTTACAACATATAAGAGAGTGTCAAAATTTAAACCACGAGTCATGTTTTGAAAAATTATTAAAATATTCTGTTGGCACACCTGCAGTAGCTTGCTCACCTCACCCCTAACTCATTGCATATCACGTCAGTCACAGTGTAGCAGCCGAACAGTGTGAGTATGAATCCCTCTTGCAGCATTGACGAATACATTCAATCATTTATGCAAGAGATAGACGGTATGACGGACAACGCAGTTCAACAGACTCCAATCACAAACAGTACAAGTAGTACGAAGAAAAGGAAGAGTCCCCCGGCTAAGACCAAGATGGAAAAGTCAGGATGGGTACCCAAGCCGCCAGCGGATTGTCCCATAGTATCATGGATGGATAAAGGTAATATGTACGCAGTGCAAAATCCAGCAAACAAAGGAAGTGTTTTATTGAAAATAGAAGTGTATGAAGGTGTCGACATGAAGTTCATGTGCGGTTTATATTTGGACAAAGACAAAACAGTACAAGAGAGTGTTAATGAAACAATTGAAAAGATCGAAAACATGTGGGTTGATAAAAAAACTGGTGCTCCAAAACTCACGGGATTAACTCAAACTGTTACACCATGCAAAAGTGACGAGCTAGATGTAAAACCGAAGAAACGTGTGGTACGTAAAAAGCAATAGACATGTTTATAGGAATTAATGAACACATGTGCCCATAAACTATCCACATATGACAACCAACTCTTTTTTCTAGACATTTGTTAGCACGTGTGTTAAAACAGCTGCGTTCATTATTATTCACCCCCACTCTCCCACCAACTAAAATGGCCGCTGATCGGAATAAAAAGCCCCAGTCTGTCTGAGACAAATGCCAGTCTGCTCCAGTTCATCAACACCTCACCACTAGCACCAGCACTGTCAGCTTCCACTACACACACACTATGAGCAACATTGCTGAGATGGACAACGTGATGACCACTGAGGCGGCTACACCGATGGACCTGAAGACTGCATTGAACACCTGCAAGAACAACTCGCCTACATACACCAGACTGACCGACTTGATTGATGAGGTTCCATACCTAATAACGATGATGGAGAGAGCGGTTACACCATTCGGCGAGACAATCATCGTCATCCTTGAGGCCCAGACGGGAGATGACTACTACCTGAGAGTCTATCTGCCGAGACGCTTCAATGATGTGGTGAGCAATGCCGACATCGATCGCTACAACAACGGTTTCGGAGATCGCCTTCGCTTGGTGAAACGCTCACCCAGGCCCGGCGCATCATTCACTCCGTTGGAATTTGTGTAAATATTGTAAAGCAAGAAAACATCAAGACGTAAATAAAAAAAATGTATGTATATATATTCTTAAAATAACCTATGTAGATTTTGATAGTTTTTGTAAGTAATAAATTTTTGATTTATTTACAAACATAAACACATGACTAAAATGATTGACTTATACCCGAAGGTAATACTATAGTTAAAGCAATGAGTGATTGGTATCAGTAGTTAGTATGACTTTGAAGTGGTTACACCCATTCTCCGCCATTGTGGCGGGGCCTTCAGGTAGTGGTAAATCAGTGTTTGTCTCAAGGTTTATTGATAATATTTCAGAAATGTGTGACACATTATTCTCTAGCATATACTGGCATTATGGTAGCGGTGGTGGAGGAGGAGTTGGTAATTCATTAAACTCAAAAATAAAATACATTGAAGGTCTACCAAACATGGAAGACTTTGACGGTAATCAACCGATACTTGTGGTAATAGATGATATGATGCGAGAAACAAACAACATAGTGGTTGATTTATTTACAAAAGGTTGTCACCATAGGAATATTAGTGTGTTTTTTATAACTCAAAATATTTTCCACCAAGGACGTGGCCAGAGAGACATATCACTAAATGCGCATTACTTAGTATGTTTTAAGAATCCTAGAGATAGGGTGCAGATCAAGTGTTTAGCTAGACAAATCCATCCAGAAAACTCAAAGTTTATCGAGGAGGCATATACCGATGCAACAAGTAAACCACATGGCTACCTATTGATAGATCTGAAACAATCAACACCTGACGATATGCGAATACAGAGTAATATATTTCCAGATGATGATAATCATTTTGTGTATATGCCGAAACAAAATAGGAAAACAAAATAATTTAGTTATCATCATGTCGTGCTTGAGGAAGGACAGAGCGCTTCTCAAAGTGTTAATAGAGGCTACTCCAAAAGAGCGCAAAGGGCTATTAAAAGTGTGTAACTTGAGTACTATTCGTACAGTTTGTGAATGTATTTACAATGTGTTACGAGGTAACGTTCCTCTATCAGACAAGATAAAACAAAAATTGCGAAGACACAAGACTACTCTTCGTCGAATTGTAAAACGAGGTGAATGCTGGAATAAAAAACGCAAATATTTAGTACAAAAAGGAGGTGGAACTATTATCCCATTATTATTAAGTACTGTGTTGCAAGCAGTTGTACAATCAGCTTTAAATAACTAAAATTTGTATTAATCAGGTGACTCCTACGTCTACATACATATAAAGATTTGTCATTCTATTCTGAGACACCGTGCGTGAAGTTACACAGAGTTACACGATAATGGAGCATGCACGAAAAATGGTCATTGTTCCACAAGAGTTATTTGATCGTTTAAAATCGCCGGCTAATCAACAGTCACTTTCAACTGAACGTTCATACAAAAGTTTGGATGACGAAATGGAAGAGATAATGAATAATAAAAAACTCAATGATAGTGATAAATGGAAGTTGTACAGTCAAGTGTTACATCGTTTTTTAAACGTAGCGTCAAGTAATCGTGAACCAGTTAGTATCCCCATTGTGAACACCAAACTAGGTGATCAGATTAACGAGGCTGGTGAAAGAGACAGACAGTATGGGCAGCAAGAACATAACAAGCGACGTGTTTACCCTGGACAAATAGAGGAAATTGTTGAAACATTTTCAAAGACTTATAAAGATAGCGCTCGAAACTTATTGCGCTTCATAACACGCGACGACAGTTTGATTAGCTGGAATGATAATTTTGAAGTGATTATACAGGGTAACAAAATACCAGGATCCAATTTAGTCGATGTGACACATGCAAT
This sequence comes from Macrosteles quadrilineatus, assembly GCF_028750875.1. Classification (NCBI taxonomy): domain Eukaryota; kingdom Metazoa; phylum Arthropoda; class Insecta; order Hemiptera; family Cicadellidae; genus Macrosteles; species Macrosteles quadrilineatus. Next base: position 100,137,433 of record NW_026542596.1, on the reverse strand, counting down.
CGTACGAGTTCGAGCGGCACATTCATTACCGCCAGGATGGAACGAAATGTTGAGCGCATTGAAACTGATGAATGTCCCTAAAGAATATATACATAACAAACAAGCGTTGGACTATTTAACGTTTGATGAGGCAACAGATGAATCAGTATATGACTCGGTAGAAGAAACAATGGATGAGCCTGATGATGGGGCAAGAGGGGGGGCAGCCGCGCTGTCAGTGACAGGGCGAAGGAGATATTTATTACCAGATCGTTTACAGTCTGCATATGTCAGGCGGGTGGGTCACGCTCCGTATCCACAAAGGCAAGTGGCTGATCACCGTGCAGTGAGAAGAGAGGTACTTCAAGATTCGATTGTGCAGTCACTCAACAATTGGGAACCGTACGAACCGTAAACAATGGAACAGTTGTATTATAATCCAAACGATCCTGCCTCGTATGGCGGCGTAGCTCCGTTAGTACGAGGAGCGAGAGAGAAACATATTTCCAAACGTAAAATAGTTGATTGGTTACAAACACAAGACACTTATACTTTGCATAAACCAGTCCGTAAACGATTTAAACGCAATCCTTATATGGTGTTTCGACCATATGAACTATGGCAGGCGGATTTAAACGATATGCGAGGATTGAGCAAATACAATGATGGTTTTAACTACTTGCTGTCAGTGATTGATGTGTTTAGTAAGCGTCTTTATGTTAGACCGTTAAAGAAGAAGGAAGGTGCTGAGGTGTCTACCGCTTTTGAGGATATTTTCAAAGAAGCTAATAAAACACCAACGTGCTTACAAACCGACAAAGGGAGTGAATTCACAGGTAGAAAGACCGTACGATTGTTTAAAAAATATAAAATTAAATATGTAACCACACAAAATCCTGATATCAAAAGCGGGGTGATCGAAAGAGTTAATAAGACCTTGAAGACTCGTATGTGGCGATACTTGACTCATAAAAACACTTATCGTTACATCAATGTGTTGGAAGAATTGGTGAATGCGTACAACAATAGTGTGCACAGGAGTTTGGGCAATAGACTACGCCCTGTAGACGTGGACGGTGGTGACAAACATGTCGTCTACAATGTATTAAAACATATGTTTAAAAGGATACCACGACGAGTGAAACCAAAACTAAAAGTAGGTGATACAGTTCGAATAGCCAGGGAGAAAGGGAGATTTAGCAAAGGCTACGAGACAAACTGGAGTAAAGAAGTGTTTTCGATACATCGAGTGAATGTGTTTACGCCACTACCTTTGTACACACTTACCGATCTCAATGGTGAAGAATTGAATGGACAGTTTTACGAAGAGGAAATACAAAAAGTTACATTACCCGACAATCACTTGTTTAAGATTGATAAAATAATAGAGACTAAAGGTCGAGGACACAGTAAGCGATACCTAGTGAAGTGGGAAGGTTACGGAGACGAGTTTAACTCTTGGGTAGCTGCGCACGATATACAGCATGTCTAGTAGTATCAGTCAATTTTTTATGACATTGCCCAGCAATAGTTCTATGAAATATTTCCCACAAAATACAGTGACCAGTTATACCACACACTTGTCCAAACACATCCAATTAGACGGCAAGTGGGAGTTGGCTTTGGTGGACATTCACTATCCTTGTTCATTTGTGGTGAATGAAAACAATGTTGATGACGAAACAATACGATTTCAGTATGATAGTTTACTAGCGAGATCGACGATCCGTGATACAGAACAGTTCGCTGTTAAAATTACAGGCGGATACTATAGGAATCTTGATGATCTATTGAATACAATAAACAAACATGAAGACATCCACGATTATATGGAATTTTCATACGACACGAGAATCAACAGAGTTAAACTCAGGATCATGAACGAAAACGTATCGAATGTGAGTCTGAGTGAGAAACTATCACAGCAGTTGGGTTTCGATTATGACGAGAAAAATATATTAAAACCCAATATTACCGAATTGATTGGTTCTAAAGCACCAAACCTCGCATTGGGTATTCCAGCGCACATTTATGTGTATTGCGACTTGATAGAGCCACAATTTATCGGCGACACTACAGCGCCATTATTGAATATAGTCAACATCAATATAGATACGTACAAGTACGGTTCGTACAATTCAGTGTCATTCACAAGTCCGCACTATGTACCCGTTATGAAATCCACATTTGAAACAGTGGAAATCGACTTGAGGGATCACACAGGGAAAAAACTGCCATTCATGTTTGGAACGTCGTACGTGAAACTTCATTTTAGGAGAGTGCAGCAGCAACAGCAGCAATAATGATAATCAATCTGAATGATCCCTATTTGGCATACTACCGACGGCAACAATTACAACAGACTGGCGGTGCTATCGATCGAGTATTTCACGGTGCACCATATCAGCGAGGACATGGAATCGGTAGTTTTCTGGGCGGTATGATTCGCACTATCGCGCCACTGATCAAGTCCGGAGCAAAATCGGTGGGACAAGAAGCGTTAAGATCCAGTGTTGGATTCCTAACCGATCTGGCAGGTGGTAAAATTACAGATCCAAAATCAGCCGCCAACTTACGACTTAGAGAGTTTACTGGATCGTTGAAACGTAAAGCTGACGAACAGATAGAACGTATTATGCTTAATGGCGGCGGAGGCGGCGACATTGGCGCGAGGAAACGACGCGTAACGCGTAAGAATAACGCGAAACGCGCAATGCGTGGCCGTGGCAGAAAGCCTGTTACACCACAGTCGTTGGCTAAACTTCTTAGGGTGCGGACGTCTACATCAAGAAGAAGAAGAAGAGTTGGAGGAGTGAAACACAAGAGACTAGTAGGGAGGATACGACGACGAGGAGGAGTAGAGCCAAGGAAGAAGGTGACTTTGCCGAAGAAACGTACTCGTCGCAGTAAAAATTCGAAGTCTATTGATATTTTTAGTTAGTTAAAGAAGGAGGAGAAAAAAAATGTCGTTCCTACATCAAAAATCATGTGAGTGTGTCAAAACCGAGCTGGATTTATTCTCCTTACCACCTACGCAGACGAGTATTGAAAGTGGCAAATGGGTCCAGTACAAACCAATATCCACATTGACCGATGATGCGCCAATAGAGTTTGTAGTTCCGGGTAATGGTGATGAATACACTGACCTTTCACAAACAATGATACAATTGACCGCGTCTATTGTTAAATCTAACGGAACTGCGGTCACTACTGACGAAGAGGCGAAAACAGTTGGGCCGGTCAATAACTGGTTACACTCACTATTCAGTCAAGTTGATATGTTTATGAATCAAAAACTTGTTACTCCCCAAAACAACACATACGCATATCGAGCGTATGTTGAAACGTTAATGAACTATGGATACGATGCTAGAAAATCACATCTAACATGCAGTCTTTGGTACACTGACGATGGAATTGACATGAACGATTGTGCGGAAGAAAATGAAGGACTCAAAGCGAGACGGGAACTAACTAATAAAAGCCGTGAGATTGATATGCTCGGACATTTGCATGTGGATATTTGCAATCAGAATAAGTTCATGCTAAATGGCGTAGAGTTGAGATTTAAATTTATTCGATCAAAAGATGCTTTCTCCATTATGGCCAGTGCTGGTGAATTCAAGGTACATATTGTCGATATTAGTCTCTGGATTCGAAGATGCAAAATAAGTCCCACCGCACTGTTGGCGCACAGTAAAACACTCCAGACTGGTACGGCAAAATATCCAATCACACGAGTGGAGCTGAAAACATTCACACTACCCTCTGGAATACGTAACAAGACTTTGGACAATATGTTTCTCGGCCAAGTGCCGAAACGCGTCATAGTGGGAATGGTTACGAACGCCGCATACAATGGAGATTTTAAAAAGAATCCCTACAACTTCGAACATTTTAAAACAAACTTCTTTTGTCTATATGTTGACGGAGAACAAGTTCCATCAAAACCGTTACAGCCCCACTTTGAAAAATCAAAGGATAAATATGTTATGGCATATCATTCGATGTTCTCCGGTTCTGGTGTACATTTTAGCGATGCCGGCACTGTTATCAGTAGGGAAGATTTTGGTCAAGGATACTGCCTGATGGCATTCGACCTAACACCAGATTTATCTGCAAGTGACACTACACATTGGAATCTGGTGCGTAACGGTAGTGTTCGAATGGAACTCGGATTCGACGACGCGCTTACCGAAACTGTCAACTGTTTGGTTTATGCCGAGTTTGACAATGTTATCGAGATTGATCGACAGCGCAATGTAATTGTGGACTTTGGCGGTTAATCGATCAGTCTTCAATAAACATTCGTTTGAGATGGACCGTTTACGCAGAGCATTCAAGAAATTGAATATATCATCACCCATCATTGTGGACATTCAATGTTTCAAGGACAATCAAAATGAATATACACTGAAGGAAGTTTGCGTCTTGGAAGCCGACACCGGCGTACTACTTATGCATCATATTGCTAAACCACCTTACGATCGATCAGAGTTATCAGATGAAAAACTGAGGGAAAGCTACTGGCTCACAAAACACTGCCACGGACTACGATGGGAGTTCGGTGATATTGCGTACTACGAACTTTTTAACAAATTGACTGATTGTATATCAAAAAGACCGACGGTTTATGTCAAGGGATTGGAAAAGAAAGAATATTTAAAGCGTCATCATGTGATGGACTTTGTTACTACCAATGTAATCGATATCGGTGCAATTGGTTGCGAATCAATCACTTCAATCAATAATTTAATGTCAACAAACGTTTTACGATGTCGAAATCACAAGTCTACAAACAGTCGATGTGCGCTCACCAACTGTGTCGCAATACGTGGTTGGTTGCATTTGACAACAAATTTGGACGAATGTCTGGATACCAGCGGAGATGCGAGATCCTACTACTGTTCTTGTTTTAGCACCTCTACCAGTACAACAAAAACAGCATCTACTGCTACTATTGGTTATGATACTGTAGAATGAACACGCTACAGATTGAAAAATATCTAGCCACACTTCCTGTGCGCAATGTTGGAGTCTACGCTGCTGACAGAATCCCACGACGCATCTCACCACACACTGCAATAATTGTAAACACTGATCCACACAATGAAGGTGGGACTCACTGGGTGGCTTTCTATTTGAATCGAGAGGGGATGCTTGAATATTTTGATAGTTACGGCCAACCGCCATACTTACCACTATATCAAACATTCCTGCGACACAACGCTCATCATTACCTGTACAATCCATACCGACTTCAAGGTGATACGTCTTCAGTCTGCGCCCACTACTGTTTGGTTTTCCTGTATTGCAGCACACACTTCAGTATGAAGATGATGGATTTTGTTCAACTCTTGATGAACACACTACTGATCGTAATGATAGAATCGTCAAAAGACTCTTTACTCAAATGTATCACAAGACAAACTAATCACTGTACTGTTGTAAATTATATATATTTTTAAATATATATATTTTTTTATTACCAATAAACTTTTTCCTTTTGTCAAACAATATTTTCAGTTGTTATACTTTATTACCTGTGTTCATCATCATTATTATCATATTTTTAGTTTAAAGCGCATAGACTCTGATTATTTAAATGTGAAAACAAAATGATTTTTTCCCCTTTATTATTAAAATATTTCTGTTCAGAGTCTATGAATGCTGTTCAAAGTCTAATATTATACTATGAATGATAGGAAAATAATTACAATCAGAATTTGTGAAATAAATATATCTGTTTATTAACTAAAATACTATTTACAAATATATGCATACTTTTGAGGAGTCAGTGACTAGAAATATTTACACGTGACTTTGAAGTGGAAAAAATTAAAGAATTTATTTATCAAAACATCTTTGAATTGTATTCAAAATCTAATACTAATGAAGACTGTTCAATAAATAACTCTACCTAATATCACACTCATGCGGACCTTGGTCTACTAATCAATAATAATATATCAGTTATGATGGGGACAGAGGTTGTGGCGCAATTGGAGAGTATCGTATCCACTAAAGGGTCAGTGGCAGTAGTTAAGGTCCCTCAAGTATCTGTGGTACCCTTAATGGTGGTATTGCATAGTGTCCCCAAGGTAGCGTGTTGATACCATCTTCTGGCATTACGTATCGTTTGTCGTCAAACGGTGCCAGTGAGCGCTTCTTCACCACAACAGTGTATAAAATGTGGTGACGGCTTTGAAAACGTTGATTGTCTGTACTTTTAGTAGTTTTATTGTACAGACAATTCAAATAATCTTCTATGGTGAGATCACGCTTCACTACTGCTCTATTTACCCCTTTTGCTCTCTTCACAGGCGGCGGTATACAGTTGGCACCATCTCCGTTGTCTCCTTCAGGCGCACACGTTAAGATGCTATACGTGAAACAATACAGCTTCGACATCAGACCAATGAACATTTTAATGGCCACACCGGCAGCTTCGTCCTTAAACTTCCCCAGAACTCTAGCGTTTCCTCCGTCGTAACAAATGTGGTTCCGGGGATAGTTACTGGTGTCAAAGTCGTCCAAATGTTCTAACATGTCGCGGTATACGTTCTTAGTACGTATTGAATAATGGCAGCCATCGGTGTCCATGTAAATCATCGATATTCTATCGATTCCATACCTATCTACCATGTCATAATGGAAACCATACATCCACCTCTTACTGTGGTCCAGAATGCACATCCCTGCGTAGACGGGTTTGCTCAGTACTACCCGCACTTTTGACATATTCAGTATGGCAAGATTCTCATTTAACCAAATACGATCATTGAAATTAGCTTTTGCTACATACTTTGTATATGTTTTGCGGGATGATGCAATCTTTAAATCTTGATGTTTGCGCACATTCTGAAGACTCATACCGTAGACAGCGTTTACCATAAGTTTAAACATTTCTACCTCAAATTTATTTACAGCACGCTGTCTAAGTTCGGTATTCATAGTCACGTACGGTTTCAACCATGCCGACTGTTTAAAACGAATCACTCTGTGGATTCGAGTTACACGTAATCCAT
>NW_026542596.1:100095785-100130326 GCF_028750875.1 Macrosteles quadrilineatus | reverse complement strand
TATGGTACCGGGCAATTAGACCTACTCACGTGTCCGACGACTTTCTTTGAAATTTCGTGTTTTTATATATTTTTGTTTTGGCCAATTAATGTATAATGTTTTCTGTATGTGTAACTGTTATTTGTGAACTTTTAACTTTATGACGACCATTCCATAGATTAACTCAATTTTACGTTTTACCTAAGATGTGTAAATTTAAGAACACGAAACTAACAGCTGCAGTCAACCAACTACACTCTAGGATCACTTGACGGATACAGGTAATTTAAACCTTTTGTTGTAAATAATTCAAAGCATAAATATAATATGAGCAATTTGTTCACTTTCAGGCAACACTAGAAACTTCAAAATACCGACTACGTTACTCCACCATTCCCAGCGCCATACCACATACCACCCACGGCGTCGATGGAGTTTTCATGTTCGGAATGCGACAAACATGTCTCGCTCCGCTGATGATGTTGTTTGTCTCCTGGTTAACTGTAATTGGACATCCGTTAGCGTTAACTAGCCGCGCCGGTGTGGAATATCACCGTGCAACATCATCAACATCCACACTAGACCAGCTGATAGTGATCTGCTCAACTTCTACACACCAGAGCTGCGCCGGTGTGGAATATCACCGTGCAGCATCATCAATATCCACACTAGACCAGCTGATAGTGATCTGCTCAACTTCTACACACCAGAGCTGCACCGGTGTGGAATATCACCGTGCAACATCATCAACATCCACACTAGACCAGCTGATAGTGATCTGCTCAACTTCTACACACCAGAGCTGCGCCGGTGTGGAATATCACCGTGCAACATCATCAATATCCACACTAGACCAGCTGATAGTGATCTGCTCAACTTCTACACACCAGAGCTGCGCCGGTGTGGAATATCACCGTGCAGCATCATCAATATCCACACTAGACCAGCTGATAGTGATCTGCTCAACTTCTACACACCAGAGCTGCGCCGGTGTGGAATATCACCGTGCGACATCATCAACATCCACACTAGACCAGCTGATAGTGATCTGCTCAACTTCTACACACCAGAGCTGCGCCGGTGTGGAATATCACCGTGCGACATCATCAATATCCACACTAGACCAGCTGATAGTGATCTGCTCAACTTCTACACACCAGAGCTGCGCCGGTGTGGAATATCACCGTGCGACATCATCAACATCCACACTAGACCAGCTGATAGTGATCTGCTCAACTTCTACACACCAGAGCTGCGCCGGTGTGGAATATCACCGTGCAACATTATCAATATCCACACTAGACCAGCTGATAGTGATCTGCTCAACTTCTACACACCAGAGCTGCGCCGATGTGGAATATCACCGTGCAACATTATCAATATCCACACTAGACCAGCTGATAGTGATCTGCTCAACTTCTACACACCAGAGCTGCACCGGTGTGGAATATCACCATGCAACATTATCAATATCCACACTAGACCAGCTGATAGTGATCTGCTCAACTTCTACACACCAGAGCTGCACCGGTGTGGAATATCACCGTGCAACATCATCAATATCCACACTAGACTAGCTGATAGTGATCTGCTCAACTTCTACACACCAGAGCTGCACCGGTGTGGAATATCACCGTGCAACATCATCAACATCCACACTAGATCAGCTGATGAAGATCTGCTCAACTATACACCAGAGCTACAACCTCTACATACCGAATGCTCTACACACATAGCTCTATCTATAGAGCTATACACCGGTGTGGAATATCACAATGAGTGTGAGAATTGAACGTATTCTGTAGTTTACTGGTGAAATGTGCAGCTCAAAATCCACCATGCTCTACCCGCGTTGGTCATCCAATTTTATAAATACTGGATGGGTCGAGAATTTTCTTGATCTTGACATCTATCTTCAACTTCAAAATGTGATCTTGAGTAGAGTTTATGGTGGCTAGCAGTACTTCACTAAGTTGGGATTATGGACATACAGTCCCCACGCAATCTTACGATTCAAATTAATGTATTTTTATTCTTTTGACCCACTCAAGATTTATCTTCGTCTCTGGTTCCACCGTTCCAGTGTTTCACTACTTCCTAACCTAAAAGCCTGAGTATGGATATAGCAGTTGGAAATCCGCATATTATGATCTATAGAAAGGTCGCTTAAAACAATTAATAATCATTAGTAGTTTTAATTGCGGTACAGGGTGCATCAGACGTAGATTAACTCTTTATGTTTCTGGATCATACTTTTTAGAGAGCTTTTGAGCCATAGAAGAAAACAACCAAGAATGTCATTATCTTTAAACTTTTGTATAAGTAAAGAGTGATGAGAACTTTAAAACGTAAAATCATGGTTTTATGGTGACGACCGTGTCTTAATCGACGCATCACTGACAGGGATTTGTAGTCTAAATTTCTTTTCTTTATCTCTTATTTTGACTTATGGTATATATTATATATATACGTATATATATACGCAAATATATAAAATATAAACATACTAAATAAGTCAATAAGTCAACAGAGAACGTAACGGTACTCAACAAAGAAAAGTCAGATTGTAAACAGAAAGCTTGAAGATTATTTTATTACAAAACAATTAATTGATGCTTTATGCAGAGATTCATGTTTTCCTGCAGATGATATGCAGATGCCACCCTTAACTGTAAAAGCTCGTAGTGAAGGGGAATTACCTTGCAAGACTTTTGCTCAGACAATGACGCTATTCGCAGTCTCCCGCTGTCGGTTGTCATGGCAACTCTGCTCTTCGATCACCTGCTTATCTCATTCTTGCAGTCACCCTCTCCCTAGTACCATACGGCCGAGTAAAGCTTTTCAAAGCACGGTAGGCCTACTCCAAGTAATTGGACATCCTGTAAGAACAGGTTATTGCATATAAGAACTTTCTGTAACGAAATTAAACTTGGCAAGTTTGAGGGTAGGTGTTCAACAATATTGGACTCAATAGGAATTAAGCACAACCCTTGAAGTAATTTTAATGATTTTTCTGTGAGAAAGTAGGTTTTGTAGGGTTCAGCAAACATGTTTCACTTGCATATGGTAGTTAAAGAAACAAGCAAATTTAAGCTATGAACATCCTGTTGCGATTGGAGTAAAGTCATGTTGGTTGAGTAAAGTTTTTAACCTAGGTTGGATTTATTTGTTTATGATTCTGGATTATTTGATGGTCAGAAAAGGTGTGAGTTGTTGTCTAAATGCTTTGCCCTGGTCTTTGTCATCTCTGATGTTTAATTTGAGTTTGATTTAAAACTGTTGAATCATGGTCTCTAGTTTTCAATCAGCCTATTTAAGTTTTTAATATACTAGGTGGCGTTCGCAGAGGCATCCACAAAATTGAGCGGAGTCATCAAGGGTTCATATTATATTGTTTTTGTCATACTGCAGTAAAAAAAGTAGTTTTTAATGCATGCGTTGCGGGTCTAAAGTAGCATTTTTAATATTTTGGGAGTAAAAATCGTTTTTAGCCTCTATGGATTAAAAATCAGCTGTTGTCAACTCAGTTGTAAATTTCGATTGTAAACGATTGCATGTATCAAAAATATGTATCGATTCGTGCTTTGTAATCATTTTAACATACAGTCTACAGTCTCTTCCCGTAACATTTTAGCATTGCAGATACAATAATCCATTCCCAAACCCAACACTGCTCACCTTTACTACTTCCTTCACCACACCCTACATCGTAAACCTGTTTCCTTCGCTTCTCATAGCATTTTAGTATTGAAGATACATTAATCTAACTGCCACAGACGGATCTCACACTATGCTGATGCTCATACTTAACTACTTCCTACGTCGTGGACCTGTATTCACCACGTTTCATAGCATTTTAGTATTTTAGATAAGTTAATATAATTCGCAAAAACATTCCCACACTCCGTACTGCTAGCCTTTACTACTTCTTTCACCAATTCCTATGTCGTGGGCATGCTTCCATCTCTTCTCATAGCATTTCAGCATTGCAGATACATTAAAACTGCTACAAACGGTTTCCAGTTCCCACACTCCACACTGCTCACCTTACTACTTCTTTCACCTCTTCCTACGTCGTGGATCTGTTTCCCTCTCTTCCCATAGCATTTTAAGATCGTAGATACCTAAATCTAATCGTCATAAACAGATCCCACGATCCGAATAACTCGCCTTTACTACTTCCTTCACCTCTTCCTAATCGCGGACCTGTTTCCCTCCCTTCCCATAGCATCATAGGATTGCAAATACCTTAATCTAATGGTCACAAACAGATCCCACACCCCGAACAGATCGCCTTTAATACTTCCTTCACCACTTCGTACGTCGTGGTTCTGTTTCCTTCACTTCCAATAGCATTTTAGGATTACAGATACCTTAATCTAATCGTCATAAACAGTTCCCACACTCCGGACAGCTCGCCTTGACTACTTCCTTCACTACTTCCTACGTCGCGGACCTGTTTTCCTCCCTTCCCATAGAATTTTAGGATTGGAGATACCTCAATCTAATCGTCATAAACAGTTACCACACTCCAGACTGCTCGCCTTTACTACTTCCTTCATCACTTCCTACGTCGCGGACCTGTTTTCCTCCCTTCCCATAGAATTTTAGGAATGCAGATACCTTCATCTAATCGTCATAAACAGTTTCCACACTCCAGACTGCTCGCCTTTACTTATTCCTTTACCACTTCCTACGTCGCGGATCTGTTTCCCTCTCTTCCCATAGCATTTTAAGATTGTAGATACGTAAATCTAATCGTCATAAACAGTTCCCACACTCCGGAGAGCTCGCCTTGACTACTTCCTTCACCACTTCCTACGTCGCGGACCTGTTTTCCTCCCTTCCCATAGAATTTTAGGAATGCAGATACCTTAATGTAATCGTCATAAACAGTTTCCACACTCCGGACAGCTCACCTTTACTACATCCTTCACCACTTCATACGTCATGGACCTCATGCTAGTGTCGTCATTTGATTATAATTTATGATCCATACCGTTTCTGTTCTAATATCTGTGGAATAATGCTATCAGCTATTTCTTTATCTACTGCATTCAAAAGTCAACAGCTAACCATATGTCTTTGTTTATGTGTAAAATACTGCTTCCATAAGGATTACATTGAAACTTTGAGACCCAGTGGGGCGGATTCCTGAGAGACTTTTTTAACGCCATATAGATGTTGGCACTCACCTATATGGTCTTTATCACCATACAAAATTTGAAAACGATTGATTCAGCCGTCTAGGAGGAGTTTGCGTATTACGAAATGCATAAGAGTCGATGTATAAGAGCTCCGCTCGCTCCGCTCAACAATAGGAGTACAGGACCTAGTGTACTACCCTTTGTAGTGCATTCCTGTTCTTCCATTATTGAACTTACTCCAAGAGTTTGCTTTCACATTAACTAAGACATATCTTTCTGTGGCAAATATTCTAGGATATGGCAACAAAATATAACAAGAAATAGGGGACATATAAGGCCACCCAATAATAGCAACAATTTAAAAAAGAAAAGAATTACATGTACTTCAGCACCTCAATCTTCAAAGTCTTTTATCCATTCAGTAACAAGAACTCTTCTAGTTACAATCCTATAGATATTTTTGTGGACTTATTTACTTAACATGCGTATATTGACATTGTGAAAGCCATTGACTATTTCAGGATTCTTATGTCTTTATTATTCTTAAAGCTAATAGATATGTTATTTTCAACTCTCTGCTTAAATTGGACCAAAAGCGTCATCAGTAACGTATCTTATAGTCAAATGCAGTCATACAGCTCTATTTTTCAAATAGAGACTGAATCATCCTAGGACTACCATCTAGGACGCCTTTAGTTTACTTTCTTAACAGTTGGAACAATTCATTTGGAAAAATATCAATGTTCATTCTCATTGTTTATTGATAACATCGAGCTCTTTATTAAAGTCCAGGAAGTTCTTCATCAACGTTTTAATACCTCTTTGGATGAATTTTATATAATAAGGCTGTATCGTGTGATCAACGGTATTGGGCTTAAGAAGACCCACAATGAAGAAATGATAAGCAATATCTAAGCCAATCTTTGTTAAATTTTGGCAATGCATTAATTGGACCACTATAGCCAGGCTAGAAATCTTGTTGTGTTCGTGGCAACTTTCAGCCCTCGCTCAAAACAACTATCTTTGTTTTAACGAGGTAAAGTTTTTCTCTTGGATTAAACATGCGTACGAAAAGGATTGCCGATCCAGACACTTTTTATCTTGCACCCGAGGCTTGCTTCTTGTTAACTTTGAACCTGATTAGATTCAGATAGGATCAAGATTGGCAAACGCGCAAGAAAGTTTGAATCCGCTTCATTAGGTTGCTGGGAACCCAAATTGGGTCCATTACCTTGAGACTTTCCCGGGGTTCATTCAGTTTTAGCTGAATCTGTAGTCTGCTTACAGAATAATCTGAATGTAGCTTCGAAAGATATTCGTTGCAAAATATGAATTTCATATGGACCGTTGCCCATAGTGATCGGTTTCATCTTGATATTGGCATTGAAAATAATTTAACTTTTAATCGCATATTTCTTACACTAATTAATTCAGTAAAAGCACCGAAGAGCTAACAACACGACACCATTGTTGTTGTTACCAGCTTGTTGTAAACACAACAACACCATTGTAGCATCATACAGTCAACATTTCAATTTTTTCGAGCATTGACAAGGCGCATCTTACAATGTTTCCTTGTGAGATAGTGTAATCAAAGATGAACTAATACATATTACTAATACATACCATCTACTAGTGGTCGTCCAGTGGTCGGAAACTCAAACAAAAATGTGTAATGTGCACTTGGCTATAGGAGACTGAAGTATACATTCGATAAATGGATCAGCTGTCGCATTTTTTTTAATTGAAAACGTGTATTTGAGTGAGACAGTCACAGAATTCATGTCTAAAATCATATTTTCTACCTTATTTTTCCTGCTGACACAGTTGATTGGTCATAACAGTTGCTATAGCTCATATAATAAGTCATTACATAAGTTTGACTTTGTAAAAAAGATTGTTTATTCAAGAGCAATTTTTCATTTTGATCAGCGCAATCTGTTGGTGGCTCACGTCAACTAAGACTAATTTAATTTAAAACCTGGGTGACGACTTTAACATGGGGATTGAATTTCTAGTTGTAGGTCAAATCAGGCTTGCCTATTTTCATCCCACGCTGTAAATAAAACATGTGATTGTAATTTCTCCTTTTGTTTTGATTCTCTGTTTATATTTCGTTGTTATTTCGTCACCAATAACAACCCATTAGATCCATGTTAATTTTTCAAAAATTTTAAACTCATTTTTTGTGCTTATTTTTGAGCCTGTTTTAGTTTATAAAGGGATTCTGCACATCTACAGGGAAATATCTTTCCAACAGTATGCGTGGATTTTCTCTGCGATGCACACGAGCTGAGAAAAAGGTTTTAAAGAAACATGCTTGCCTATTATTATATAGATTATAATTATATTCGTTCATCTATAGTGCAATATTGACTTTCTTGGCCAAATCATCATTATTTTGACTGGAGGGTAATGCTGCAATATTTGACTTTGTTCAACAAAGCTTTTACTCTTGTGACTGTAGAGTGATGTTACAATATTGACTTTGCTTGGCAAAGCCTTTAGTCTTCTAACTGCGTAGTGATGTTGCAATGTTGACTTTGCTCTCCAATGCCTTAGTCTTGAGACTGAGGAGTAATGTAGCAATATTGACTTTGCTTGCCAAAGCCTTTAGTCTTGTGACTGCGGAGTGATTATGCAATATTGACTTTGCTTGGCAAAGCCCTTACTTAGTCTTGTGACTGCGGTGTGATTTTGCAATGTTGACTTTGCTTGCCAAAGCCTTTAGTCTCCTGACTGTGGACTGATGTTGCAATGTTGACTTTGCTCTCCAAAGCCTTAGTCTTGAGACTGTGCAGTAATGAAGCAATATTGACTTTGCTCGCCAAAGCCTTTAGTCTTGTGACTGCGGAGTGATGCTGCAATATTGACTTTGCTTGGCAAAGCCCTTACTTAGTCTTGTGACTGTAGAGTGATTTTGCAATGTTGACTTTGCTTGCCAAAGCCAGACTGTGCAGTAATTTTGAAATATATTTACTTTGCTTGGCAAAGCCTTTAGTCATGTGTCTGCGGAGTGATGCTGCAATATTGACTTTGTTTGGCAAAGCCCTTACTTAGTCTTGTGTCTGCGGAGTGATTTTGCAATGTTGACTTTGCTTGCCAAAGCCTTTAGTCTTCTGGCTGTGGAGTTATGTTGCAATATTGACTTTGCTTGCTAAAGCCTTTAGTCTTGTGACTGCGGAGTGATGCTGCAATATTGACTTTGTTTGGCAAAGCCCTTACTTAGTCTTGTGTCTGCGGAGTGATTTTGCAATGTTGACTTTGCTTGCCAAAGCCTTTAGTCTTCTGACTGTGGAGTAATGTTGTAATAATGGCTTTGCTTGCCAAAGCCATTATACATAATCTGAATCTTATTTTAACAAGGGTCCATAATGGTTGGTTACTGCGGAGTGATTTTGGAATGTTGACTTTGCTTGCCAAAGCCTTAGTCTTGAGACTGTGCAGTAATGTTGAAATATTTACTTTGCTTGGCAATGCCCTTACTTAGTCTTTTGCCTTCGGAGTGATTTTGCAATTTTGACTTTGCTTGCCAAAGCCTTAGTCTTGAGACTGTAGAGTAATATTTCAATATTGACTTTGCTCATCAAAGATTTAGTCTTAAAACTGTGGAGTAATATTGCAATATTGACTTTGCTTTCCAAAGTCCTTAATCTTGTGATTGTGGAGCAATGTTAAAATATTGACTTGCTTGCCAAAGCCTTTAGTCTTCTGACTGCGGACTGATGTTGCAATATTGACTTTGCTTGCCAAAGCCTTTAGTCTTCTGACTGTGGAGTAATGTTGTAATAATGACTTTGCTTGCCAAAGCTTTAGTCATGAGACTGTGGAGTTATGTTGCAATATTGACTTTGCTTGCCAAAGCCTTTAGTCTTGTGGTTGCGGAGTAATGTTGTAATTTTGACTTTGCTTGTCAAAGCCTTTAGTCTTATGACTGCGGAGTGATGCTGCAATATTGAATTTGCATGGCAAAACCCTTACTTATTCTTGTGACTGCGGAGTGATGTTGCAATATTGACTAAGCTCGCCAAAGCCTTAGTTATGAGACTGTGGAGTAATATAGCAATATTGACTTTGCTTACCAAGGCGTTTAGTCTTCCGACTGCGGAGTAATGGTAGCAATATTTACTTTGCTTGCCAAAGCCTTTAGTCTTGTGGCTGTGGAGTAATGTTGTAATAATGACTTTGCTTGCCAAAGCCTTAGTTATGAGACTGTAGAATAATGTAACAATATTGACTTTGCTTGGAAAAGCCTTTAGTTTAGAGATTGTGGAGTGATCTTGCAATTTCGCCAATACATACAAGACGTAAACCATAAGTCACACAACCATTGGTGTAATGGATTACGTGTAATCAGTCA
Organism: Macrosteles quadrilineatus; assembly: GCF_028750875.1. NCBI lineage: Eukaryota > Metazoa > Arthropoda > Insecta > Hemiptera > Cicadellidae > Macrosteles > Macrosteles quadrilineatus. Next base: position 100,120,840 of record NW_026542596.1, on the reverse strand, counting down.
CATTACGTTGATAGGAATCGAATCAAAAATCTAAATAACGTGAATAAAATTTGATTGCACAATTGTTGAAATTGTCCAGTTTATCGTATTATAGTCTCTGGGATAGCTTCGAAGCCAGGCCTTCGAATATTTATTGAAAGAAACTTTTGATTACAATCGATCTACCAACAACTTGTTATTGGAACAATTTAAACAATCATTTAATTAAACCAACTGTGTTAGAAATATACTAGTTGAAAAGGACTTGGGCAAGTTACAGTTACAGATCTGAAGTATAGTGTTACATTATTACCCATCAACTACGTGATGTTTTACAGATACATAACACCATTTTATGTCAAGTGATGTGGTGTAATATTGCAACGTTGTCTATGTTTGGTACCAACTTTAGCATTTTAACAGCAGTGTTGCAACGTTTTCTAAGCTATGCAGGTTACTTGTGACTGTGGTTTAGTGTTGCAATGTTGTCGACGGCTCCCCTCGTATTGGGCTTGTCTCCATGGAAACCCCGCGCACTCTTATCGGGTTTCCGCCTCGTGGCTTCATTTATTCTATTAACTCTTGCAATTCTTCGATACATTTGTTTTCTCACCAACCATTGGAGCAATCACAAAAAAATAAACATTAGAGACGATACATTCAGGCTTAGAAAAAAATGAAAAGGTTGTTAATCAATCAACCTCAATCAATCAATCAATCAATTTTTTTATGGAAGAAAATGTTGTTTTTGTTAACATTTTCTTATTTAGCGTAGAGCCCAAATGCTTAAAACAGTTTACCATCAATGAAATTTTACCATGAATTTAAATTTGTAACCAATTGATTATACTTCAGTTTGTAGAGATTTTAGGATTACTTTAGCTCAAAGTTAATCTAGTTTAGAAAGTATCACTGCAATCCAACGAATTTATTATAATATAGTTAGATCAATATGATTTTTGTTTGACATAAGTTTCACAAATAAACAAAGACTTCTACGTAGGCCTACTCATACTTGCTCAAAGTTATACACATACATCGTTGGAATAGTTTTTTTTTCATTTATTGCATTATTGCGAATTTCCAAACAGGTTGAATGACGAATTTCCAGCTAAAATAATGGTTGAAATACTGTACACCACGAGTATAACCAAACGCAAGGAAACAAAAACTACAAAACCATTGTTTATGCATATTTGTATTTATTTACATAATAAACTAACCAACGCTGTGCACAATTATTATCCAGTCTCACGATTGCATCCAATGTTAATTTCCTCACAAAGAGACTTTGACACAAAGAGCGCCTGTCGCAAGAGTAATGGTAATGCGCAACCAGAGACGCGAGAGAAGACATACGACCGCGGCGCCACAAACGACCTATCGACCGGAGAAGGGAAATGTTTTTGTGACGGCAGATACGGCATAATGAATGGTTATTCGCTGCTCTCTGGGGGGAGGGGGAGAGAGCCTTATTGATCTCACCCCCTGTCTCTCCTCTCTCGTCTCTCCGCTCATACAAATTCCGACGCACTCTGTAGCCGCAGCATTATAAACTGCTGGTATTTTACGTCCAAAAAGTGGTTGAGGTTTTTTGTCCGCTTGCCCTCCACATTCCGGCTCGTTGCTGCTTCTTTCCCACCGAGGACGGACTCGGGCAAAGTCGACTAAATGGCCTGATTCGCGGCGATTTGACCGTGGAACACGTTTCTTTTGCTTACCCTGGATTCCCGAGCGTCTGTGTAAACTTGGATAGCGATTTGTAAAATGGTCTTGTAAAACTCCTTGTTTGTAAAAACACGTTGTGAAACTACTCGTAGAGGTTCGTGTAAAATAAATGAGATTGTGCAATGTACAAATATAGGAACTATCCCGAAAACATGTTTAAAAGTAAGGTGTGTACTGTATAGGAAGTCTATTTGAAATTTACATGGGTTTAAAAATATGTATAAGAATCTGCTAAGACAATTTGTCTGTAGTAAAGTAATTGGAACAACTAATTTCTTAAAAAATTATAGAGTTTGGAGGAAGAATATGCCAATTCGTCTTTTATAAGAAAATGTTATCGGTTAGAAGGAAAGAGGAGACATGTTTTACTGTCGGTAAGTGAGAAGGATCAGTTAGAGGATAAGAATAGAAATAATTGGTACTAAGAGAAAGAGCTAAGAGAAAGAAAGAATGTACTAAGGAGAGTTTGTGGGAAAGAGGAGACTTTATGGCAGTCAGTAATGAGAAAACAAAGTACTGTGGTTGTTACTCGTATGCAGTAATTAAACTACTGATACATAAAACCTAATCTGCAGTATAATAGTTAAACTACTGATAAATAAAACCTAATCTGCAGTATAATAGTTGAACTACTGATAAATAAAACTTAATCTACAGTATAATAGTTAAACTACTGATAAAACCTAATCTACAGTATAATAGTTGAACTACTGATACATAAAACTTAATCTACAGTATAATAGTTAAACTACTGATAAAACCTAATCTACAGTATAATAGTTAAACTACTGATACATAAAACCTAATCTGCAGTATAATAGTTAAACTACTGATACAAAACCTAATCTACAGTATAATAGTTGAACTACTGATAAATAAAACTTAATCTACAGTATAATAGTTAAACTACTGATAAAACCTAATCTGCAGTATAATAGTTAAACTACTGATACATAAAACCTAATCTGCAGTATAATAGTTAAACTACTGATACCTAAAACCTAATCTACAGTATAATAGTTGAACTACTGATAAATAAAACTTAATCTACAGTATAATAGTTAAACTACTGATAAAACCTAATCTACAGTATAATAGTTAAACTACTGATACATAAAACCTAATCTGCAGTATAATAGTTAAACTACTGATACATAAAACCTAATCTGCAGTATAATAGTTAAACTACTGATACAGTACATAAAACCTAATCTGAAGAATAATAGTTAAACTACTGATAAATAAAACCTAATCTGCGGTATAATTAATACTTTTTTATGATATGGTGACCATAGTAGGTATTTTAAGCCATGTATGAATGAAGATATGTAAACCAAAATGAGTTCAAAAGCTATTCTTAATCTTTCTTCAATAATCAGAACAAATGAAAATAGAAGAAAAGAACAACAAATAAAGCAATTCAGTGAAAAATTTTTAAAAACGTGCTCCACAACACACTAAACGAAGAGAAATAATAGTTAAAAGGCATGTGTCGCTGAAACAATCGACAAGAACAAAGTACTTGATCGGTCTTAAATAGGGTAAAAAGGTTAAAATTGAATGGAGTTAGTCAGAAAATCGCGTCAGTGAATGAACGAAATGATCAGAAAGTGCTCAATCGTTCTTTGTCAAGCAGCACCTGCCAAAAACAGGAGAATCACAACATAAAACATTCCTTCAGTGAGAAAATAACAGGAGGAAGGTGGAAATGAAAGAAGGGAGCGATCAATAGAAAACAGAGAGAGGGATAGAGGGACCAAAAAGCCTCGAGGAGGGGGCAGAAGTTAATCAGGAGGTCAGAGAGTGAAGTTTGGTGGTAGTGGGGGTGAGAAACTGAGGGTAGCCGATACAACATGTCAATAACAAGGGTCAGCCGGGGGGGGGGGGGGGGTGAATAAATAAAATGAAGAATGGAGTGAACGAATGCTGGGCATGGGTATGAAATGGAGACTAAAATTGTTAATCGTCAATTTAAAATGTGGTGTAAATGTGACGTCAAATTATCGAATTATGGTGAACAGAATGCTTACGGTACCATTATTCTCAATGGAGTTAGCTAAATGTTAGGAGTAAACCAAACTGAATCTTAACTACATTATTTTATCGGTTACTAGAGCTGGAACAAAAGGAAACTTAATTTCTGTGGTTTTTGCGAGGAGAAAATGTTAAACCGCCATCATGGGAATTATTTTTGTTTACTCAACATTACTCATGGCTAAAACACTCGGCTAGTTTAGAGCGAGATATTGTGAAACATTTAACATTTTAAATTCAAGGATTCACAATGAAATTAATATGAAATTAATATTTTTAATGTGAACGTGTAATATGTTATTGAAGTGTGTTATAGGGTATTTAAGCATGTTTCATTTACCTAGTTTATACTTGTTTCATTCATTCTATATTTACACATATCTTACATGTTTTAGTTAAACCTCTCAATGTTGCTTTGTAAATATTTACAATAAAATCCATACATACTCTTTAAAATAGTTGGTAGAATTTTAAATATACAGTACAGTGATTACGTTTAAATTATAGACCAAACCACCTATTATTTTGGAGGAACTATTGCCAAAAACTAAAATTTTATATTCCTCTCTTCGAATAATTTTTTGTTATTGTATAAACCCAGGTTTTTCTAGTTTTTAAATTTATATTCCCTCGATTAGTACCAGTATATAAATACAGTGTTGGATACAAAATATGACTTATCCGACAAATTCGCAAATGCGTCAAATAGCACCAAATGGGAAATAATTAAGAATAAACAGGGCAGAATTTAAGTCAGGTGAACAGGTGCTTTCATTTAGAAGATTCGTCACTTGTTTTAAAATATTGTATAATAATATACATTTTGCTCCCATTGTCGTAATTTCCTGTGGCTTGGGAGCTCTTGCATGAAGCCAGATTTTCACTAATTTCCAGTTAACTTTTCCTGCGGTTGCTCTTGGTTATAAACTTATACAGGGTGTTTTTAACGTGCAAATCAAATAAAAAATAACGTGAGACACATGTTAACGACAAAACCATCTATTATTTTGGTGTCCCTGTTTTTCGCCCTTCATTCCTTCACTGCCGATCAGCTGATATGCATTGTTGCATAGTTAACTGTGAGGTAATGTAAATAAGACATAACATGGCTTTTCCCCAATCTCGATGAGTTAAAATAATAATAATACATACTAAGTCGAATGTTTGATTTCATGTCCAGAAAGGATTAAAATTAGGTTCCAGGTGTGATTTCAGTACCAAGTAAATCACCTAAATTTAAGGAAACCGAATCCTAATTTAAGGAAAAATTAAATCTCTAGTTTTAAGAGATAATCAAATCAAGCTAATGCAAATTCGCTTAGTCTGCAAGTTTGCTGCGACGGGGGTATTTTAGTTTACTAAGGATTCGGGTTCATTAAATTTGTACATGTCCTGGAAATTTAATTTCAAACCTTTCTTTACATAAAACTAATGATTTATTTTCAACATATTATTCTAACTTTCCGAGATTGTATTGGGGAAACGTATTTTTGTATATTTTAAAATAAATTCCCAACAACACTAAACCTTATAGATAACTATCCTACAACGCATATCAGCTTATCGGTAATATAGTAAAGAAAACTGGAATACCAAAATATAAGTCAGTTTTATCATTAAAATGTGTCTAATTGAGTTGCGCATTTTGACAAGCGAATAAAATAATTTTCTTCTGTTCTACATGACGATCTTTTACATATTTCTGAGTTAATAGATTTTTCTTATAAACGACAATATTTAGTACACCTGGCAGCACTATGACTACATTATGTAATTAAATACATTTTTTCTGTAACTGAGGACGACGATTTTTCCTTGTCAATGTCCCCTGAACGGATGGAAATTTAATATTTAGTCGACATAAACTTACAACTGTAATATTTTTTTTATTATCTGGCTGTGCGTGTCTATTTACGTAAAAAGTACGCATTAATTATTAATTCTTCCGGTTTGATTAGTTTTAATATTTCTCGTGTTTTCTTAAGACAAAGGATAATTTACCTCAAGAAGACCTAATTTTAAACAGAAATCAAACGTAATTCACCACTAATATTGAAACTCTTTACTATAAAACCCCATGGCACGAGTTTAGTACCAAGGTGAAATATGTCATATCGCTGTCATTTTGAAGCAAGGAAAGTCATCACCTTCATAAAAAATGTAACCTAAGGTACCGGTAAGTCAAATAATTGTTCCTACACCAACAAAGATAAATTTACTCCGGGGTTTTAAATTAAATAGACACCAACAATGATTTTGAAAAGCTTTTTCAAGCTAAAAACGCGATTAAAAAAATACGGAATCAAAAAGATTTTGTTGAGAAACATTTCCAACATAATAATTCAACGTCTTTTGCTGATCAAAACCTATTTCTACGCCCCAGTGTAAGTTCAATTCCACCGCAAAAACTGCACAAGGAAGACGAGGACATTCGACAATAAATTTGATTGTACTGTATTCCCCGTTTCTCTAATGATGTTCTTGAAATCTTTACATATACATAAGTATATCAGTATTCAAGTTGTCTTTAAGAAAGAACTGAATCCCTTCTGTGTCTATTCTTATACACTGTCTAATTGTAAATTAATCTTACATCATGTGTCTAGTTTCAGTTTCATGTTGTCATTGATTGTAAATTGTATCCCGTAATTGATTTATTGATTGTTTTTTTTTTACTTGAAATCATTTTTTTTCATATCGTCTCTGATTGAAAATTGATTTTGCATCCTCAAAAATAAGGAACTGTACCTTTATTAATTTTGTCTCTGTGTGATTAAGCAAGCACCCTGTGCCTATTTGTATGGCTAGTCCGATTGAGCATTGGTATAAAATCCTGCTCATATTTTTATAGCGTCTATGATTCGCATAATGTGCCTTATTTCAAGTAACCTCCTAAATTCTCATGAAGAATGTATCTTTCATTTTAACTATATTTTAATGTAGTCTTCAAAAGAGAGTTGATTTTGCGTCCTGTACTACGATTATCCCCTGGCGGCTCCCACAGCACAAGACTGGTACGTCGATCTTATCTCATTGCAGGGGTCCGGCCCGGCATGACCGCTATAACTTCTCAACGAGCTCCTATCGTCCGATATCTCTATCGCGTCATCCGGCACGAAGGGCCATCAGATAGCCGCGTCCTCGGCAATAGCTTGTCAACCGGGCCTCGTGAGTAGTGAAACACGCTTTCCGCTGTACTCGTTTGAAGAAAGGTTTTGTGTTGTTGATTAGTGCTTTGTGAAGAAAATTGAAAGGATTTTTTTAAATAATTTATTCTACTTAATTAATTATAGCTAGAATCTGGCCGATGTTATGACGTCAACGTAAGAAGAGTGCACTTTTTGAAGCTGATGTAGGGGAAGAATTGCAGTAGGCTACCACTATTATTGACTATCTAGTACACAGTCGAAGGCACCGCTTTCAGTTCACGCTTAGTACACTACTGCGGAAGAGAAATTTCAAATTAAGAATGTACATTTTAATTTAATAAATGTTTAGGAAGTACCAGGTTATGTAAGAAAGAACCACCAACAGATTTTGCTGTGGAATGTCGTTTACGTGCTAATCCTTCCAATCCGAAAATGAGCTTATTGTAAACTATGGCATATTTGGACAATTTACTCGTCTAATTTCAAATTATGCAAAGCTTAAATAGGAAAAAAGACTTCAATAGTAGTACCAAGTACCAGATGTTTAGAAATAAATTAACATGTAACATGCACACTGTCTGGTAGGCTTATCCAAAACTATGTCGCTTTACTTTGGAATTTAAAGATATCAGTATTACTTTTAGTGTTCAGTAACACTAGCTGTTACCCACGGGTTTCACCCCGTTTGACTTCATTAGTATTAATAAAACTATTGATTGTTTAAGTTAAGCTAAATTAACAAAACATAAAGTACTCTGAGTTTAATAAGGTAATAAATTGAAATCTATATCTATAAAAGAGGAACTATGTATGTATATATATATATGTGTGTATATACGTTATGGACTCCGAAACCGCTAGACAGATTGTAATGAAACTTTCAGGCTTTATTAAGCATCTTTCTAGGATGGTTCGAGTGAAGTTTGGTGCAGATCCGTCAAAAGGGCTCTGCCCCAGAGGGTTTTAAGTGGGCCAATGTCAGACTTTTTGATCTACAATGTTTACAAATAAATATAATTTAAAAGCATATGTTTACTTTCACCAATTGTTTTGTAGGTTAATAATCACAACATTCTGTATTAGCATTAGTCATGATTTGAAATAGTGCTACATTGTTTCTACAGAGTGCAGCACAGAAAACTATTTTACTTTTGAATAAGTCCAAATTTATAAACCACAATCGCAGCACACCTGTGCACTCAACAACGTTTAAATTCTTCAATGTTAAATATTAAAAACATTAAAACCTTTATCAAAATATTATAAACAATAAAAGGGATGACTTTTTTAAATTTATGACAACAGCTAATTTGCAACCAAAAGGTGAGTGAGCGTAGTGAACGAACATGAACCTGGAGGCGAGTAAGCGTAGCGAACGAGCTAACCTGAAAACAAGAGAGCGCAGCGAACGATTTCCAACCAGGACGTGATTGAGCCATGCGAATACTTATGAAGTTAAGCGGGGCAAGGCCCGCGGGTACAGCTAGTAATAACATACAAATGCAGCTGAGGTATTTTTTACCTATTATTTAATAGGTACTAGTCAACCGCCCGTGCTTCGCCACGGGAATATTGTCAGCAATAAAAGAAATAATAATTAACAAATACTGTTTATCTTTGTATTTTATTTAGGGGTTGTTTAATTTTTTACATGAAATAGAACTGATAGTTTGCCTGTATAAACTATTTTATGTTAATCAAACCGATATATTATTTAACCAAATGAATGTTTTATATTAATTCGAGTTTCATTTGAAAAATAAATAGTATACGAACTGGGCAATGCTGATAACCTAATAAGCAGCTATTTATGCTATTTAGATAATTTGCTCAAGTATATTCCTATATTCGTCGTTTTTTTTCATTACATTTGTTGTATGGAATAAAGATAGTCACTTAGCCTACATGTAAATCACGCATCAGCAGTTGGTCGCATTTCACGAATCTTTGACCCGTGAGTAAAAGCTGTGTTTACGTCGTATATATAAAGTTGGGCATACTTTGTTCAATGTTAGAGGGTATTAACGGTCCAATTTGATGGAAAAGGAGTCGTGGATTTTAAAACTATGTAGACTACCACTACCAGAAAGATGTTGATTCAAGTGAGACTTAGAACTGGTCATTTCAAATGCAGATTTGTATTATATTTTACTCAAATAGTTTTTTGTCTCTTTTGACCCTTAATACTTTTTTTATAGTCGCTGTTGATAAGATAAACTCAAAATGTTGATAAGGAGTTCATTTTACCTTCCCCTTGTGACAACATAAGGGAAAAAATATTTGTGTCCCAGTTAGTCTGTTCTGACCGTTCTGACTCAAAATTCATAGATTTGCAGTACGGACAAATCCAATCTAACGACCCCAATTCAAAAAAAATTGTATTTTTTAGAAGGGACTTCCAGAGCACATTTACCCCATCACTGCTCTTTACCTTTTTAGTTCGATGGTTCTCTGCAAGTGTTTTTTCGTTCTTTACGCCCGGTTAATGATTACCTTTTCTTTTTCATTTTGTACTTTTCACATCCTGGGTTTAATGATAAAGTTTTATAACCAACGCTATAATGACCCGAGTCAACATTGCCATTAAACATCAAGTCAGATACTTCTTCGCCAGAACCGAAATCGTCAGTCACAGTTTCTCAAGCAATTTCCCTGTGTAGGCCTACTCGAAAAAATATAGTTAGGGTATAGTTCACTGATAAATTGTTGTTCCAAATATCCCAGCGTACTCGCCATCTCGAGAAGGTAAAATTTGGACGTCGAACACTGATCTTGAGTAAGATTAATCACTTACGATAAAATGTTTGTATGTTTACCAATCATTGGCAATTATCTTCACAACTTGCAAGGATTTCCCTATGATTGTTCTGGTGGCTATAGAGAATAAATTATATTGATCAAAACAATAAGTTTCCGTCCCCTACTATGGGTATTATTTCACATTCCATACTCAAACTTAAACTCAATTACACCTTCCTTCAGATCACTTTGCAGGAAAACTAAAACATTTTTGTGTCCCAGTTAGTCTGTTCTGACTCGAAATTCGTAGACTTGAAGTAGTGACAAATCCAATCTAACGACCCCAATTAATTCAAAAGAGTTGGTATTTTTTGTAGGGACTTCCAGAGCACATTTAACACCAACACTGCTCTTTACCTTTTAGTTCGATGGTTCTCTACATTTTTTTTCGTTCTGTATGTATCTCTTTACGACCGGTTAATGATTGCCTTTTCTTTTTATTTTTGTACTTTTCACACCCTGGGGTTAATGATAAAGTTTTATAACGCTATAATGACCCGAGTCAACATTGCCATTAAACATCAAGTCACATACTTCTTCGCCAGAACCGAATGGTAAGTCACAGTTTCTCAAGCAACTTCCCTATGTGTACTTGAAAAAAAATTCGCTGATTAATTGTAGTTCCACCAGTATGTTTTATCTATGGTTCCACGTATCCCAGCGTACTCGCCATCTCGAGAAGGTAAAGTTTGGTACCACTGAACGTCTAACACTGATCTTGAGTAAGATGCGTACCCTACTATAAAATGTTTGTATGTTTCCCACTCATTAGCAATTATATGTACAACTTGCAAGCGGATTTCCCCATGATTATTCTGGTGGCCGTAGAGAATAAATTATATTGCTCAAAACAATAAGTTTCCGTTCCCTACTATGGGTATTATTTCACATTCCATACTCAAACTTAAACTCAATTACCACTTTCCTTCAGATCACTTTGCAGGAAAACTAAAACATTTCAAAAATAAGTTAACAAATACACTTTCCTTGATCAAAATCGTGTGTTTATAAACAGAAACTCCAGTTTAATAATTGCATACTGAAAGTGAGGTTATAAAAATAATAACAAATGTCTGACAAACATTAAACAGCTGACGAATAATTTATAAACTGTGTATTATATTCTTCAATAAGAATTGTATTGACTCGAGCTTTAAAGGGCTGTAGGTCGTAGCCCTTAGAATAAACGTAAATTCTAAGGAAGTTCGGCAAATCTACACACTATCCCCTTTAATTTGAGACATAAATCTTGTAGATCGGTCCAGTAATTACTGAGAAAACAGTGTTACAACTGTGTATTAAATATATAGATATAGAAAGTTCCCTTTGGAAAGCAATTACGACCTTAAAGGGTGAATTTATGAAATAATGGATAGTTTTGCGCAAGGTTTCTCGTCATGACGAACATTTTAAGTACATGGTTTATGGGGGTGTGACTTGAAGTTTTCTCAAAAGTTCATGGATACTTTGGGCTTTATAACATTAAACGTTATTGGTTCAAATGGTAAAACCAAATTAACTTCTGTAAAGCGTATTTTTGCTAAAATAAAACTTGAAACATAAAATTTTCGGGTTTAATTCTCTCATTATTCTATGTGATAACTTTCCTTGTAGAGTATCACGAACAAAGACAAAAACGCTTGAAAACAGCACTAAAACTGCTTAACTTGTAAAACATGAAAACGAATATTCACAAATCATCTTTACGAGTCTCAACATTTTCCCCTGGTCTTACGATCCTATAGATAATAACTCTCCAAGAAGACAAACAGTTTGTAAACATTCGCCCAAAACCTTGAACATGTAATGCAGCGTTTGCATGTAAAGAAGGCATAACCGCTTATAATTAATGGGCTGAGTTTCCGCAGTAGCATTATCGCGGGTTCAGTGGCTTGACGCTGTAATGGCTTGACGCTGTAATGCCTTGACGCTGTAATGGCTCATTGTTGTAATGGTCAACTTGCTTGGATAATTTGACTGACACGCCCAACCAAAGTGCTTTAGATGGTCTAAATTGCCTTCTCATTGTATTGAAGCTAAATCAGTGAAGTTCATCGGCATGTTGATATTCTCGTATAGTTCGTAGAGGAGAAGATTCTACAGTTAGAAGTTATTGCCATCTAAGAGGATGTACTGTATTTTTTCTTGGTGAACCTTCTACAAACCACTATCGAATAGCTAAATGCCACTGGGGATTGTCTGGATTCATCCTGGGTCTTCATGGCAGTAATCCACTAATCCAGTCGCTCTCCTAACCCATCTTTACGTAATCTTGTATGTAGTGAAAATCTCACTTCGGTTTTTAATGGGTCTCGAATACGCCTGTCTAATACTATCATGGTAAGCTTCTTAGCTACATTTTCCTACTATGTACTGGGTAGGAATAGTCTTGCTCCCATTAGTGTGCCCAAGGTAGAAAACCTCCTCCTGGTGCCTTGCCTGTCTTCGGATAGGACGGAATAATCCATCATCAACTCAACAAGTGTACGCTACTAAATTACTTTGTTATGGAGACAGGTAAATGAATCCACTGGAGGTGGGGAATGTGATGATGAACGTCAGACTATAAATAAAATACAGTAGTGTATCCTATTGATCGTGTATTGATCTTCCTAATGTCTTAACCTATTGAGTATGAGGCAGGCTGGATTTCAACAAGTTTGTGCCGTTGATGTCACTTTGCAAAGAGGAGGGATTGAAATTTCCTTGTTTCATTGTTGGGAAAAAATACGCCAAGAATAGTCCTTTTACAGGGAATTGCCTCTGACGAATATAATTAAGATAATTAGTGAATGCTATGCATTTATTTATATGAAAGCAGTCTTGCTTCCCTACTGGCTACAATGGTTAAGTTCAAGCTAGCAGATAATTGTATTTCATCACTAGGGCGTAAAGTCTCTTTTTATACAAGAGCTCAAGTGAACAAGGTGAAGCTGAGGTTGGAGAAAGATTGAGTGTGGATACACTTTATGCCCATTTGATGAACTTTATATAAGAGGTGTGCCACTCGAGGAATTGTCACATTTCAAAAGGGTCGAAGATTAAAGGAAATCAAGTTGGCAATGTTGGTTTAACATGAGGTTGATGCTACTGTGAATCCAGCAATTCAGTTATTTCTTTTCTGAGGTTACTAGATACCACATTCCATTAGACATTTGAAGGATTGAAAGGCAACTATTTATAAACGCGACCCAAAGAACAAGTTATAATCGTATTTCGTTACTTCTGCAGACTATTTTCACCACCTAACATAGGTATCCGTCTAAATTCTATGAAGTATGATGCCGTTATATGCATTTTTATAACCATGAAAGCGGCAGAATTTGAATAAACATTGAAAGTATTGATGGTCAGAGATCCCGCTCTTGCCAACCACAAGAAACTATCTGGTTTCTGCTGCTAGTCATACGTGTACTCAACAACAATACATTTTTGAAGGTACAGAATTAAATTTGAGTATAATCCTTTAAAATGTGGTGGTGCTGTGTGCCTCTTTTTACAACCATAAGAGTGACAGAATTTGAATAAGTATTGATGGTGGAATCTCTTACAAATAACAAGGAACTATCTTGTTTCTGTGGCTAGACTTGTATACTCAACAACAATACATTTTTAAAACTACAGAATTAAATAGTAAGAAGTTTCGTTCCATTCCAAAACCTTTTACGGTATCTTATTCCCAGCAGATAGCTTACAAAGCAAAGTTATTAGACCTACTCTGATAATTTGAGTATGCATACAGAGAAGAACGACGCCAGGTTCACCTAAAAGGTTAAACTACGGTATTATATTATCTCCCTCCAAATCCAAGAAAATGACCTTTCTTGATCTTTTATTGCAGCCTTTGGCGGTATTCTCTGAAATAGTCAACCATGAACTTATTGCTGATCTCGTGGTATCTGGTATCTAAAGAGATAATGAGGACTTCTCACCTTTTTACCATTTGGAACACCAATATACCAGACGTCGTCCAAAGAGATGCAAAAATCACATTGTGTAATTACATTTTTTATTCTGGACCTAAAGATGATTCCGTAATGGGTACGGGTTGTCTCCTTTAGTCAGTATGAAATGTAATTTTGATATTTCTCACATTCATTTTATATACTACTAGCAGAATACCCGTCCTTCGTACGGGGTTGGCATATAAGTATAAAATGCTAATTGCAGTTATACTTAAGCTTTGCGTTTGCAATGAGAGAGGACACAGTTTGATCAAATTTGCTTCTTTAAATTTACAGTATTCTATAGTATTACACATCTACCATAGCCATAATTTTCTACCGCTTCACCTAAATAGTAGAGAAAAATAAATTATCAAAGATTCGCCAAAATATCACAAATTATTCATGAAATTAAAAACATAAACATAACTGTAAATAATACTTTGACAGTTCTCATTGCCTATCACAGTTTTTTGTTGCTGCTTAATTCAAATTTGCTGTTTTCATAAATGCAAAAAATATAGTGCTGCACCCTGTTGGGAAATCTTATAACTTTTTAATGCTTTTGCATATCATAGAACCAACTTTTTAAGTCGAAACAGCTGACTAAATTCTTTAATTCCCTTTAAATAGGAATACTCATGGGGAACTACAGAGCCACTGGGGTGGAGCCCGAAAGGATTTTTGAGATAAAAATATGCCTGTATGTTAATTGGGAATGTGAGCTATCGTCATACCAAATTTCAGCCCAATCCGTCCAGTAGTTAATGCGTGATTGAACTTCAAACAAACAAACAAACAAACAAACAAACACACAAACTTTCACATTTATAATATTAGTAATATTATGCCCTTAACTGTTGAAAAGAATTTGTTTTGTATGCCCTATGTTAACAAGCCAGCAAGCCAGGCTTTGGATACTTCATGAGAGTGTATGTATTACTAAGATAGATCCAATTGTTTTTCTAGCTGGTGACGGGAGAGAATACATTTATTAAATCTTCTTTGTGTCGTCGAAGAATAAGAATGATTCCCTAGGCATACACAATGAGCTAGCGAAAAATACCCACCACCACTGCGTCATGTAGATTCTTGCTTAAAGAAATAAAGTTGAGAATTCATATCAAAATGAATTCTCTTTGCGGTCGAAGTAGGCTATAGGTCGCAGCCCGCCATTTTCCCGACTGCCCGAAAATAGCAACCTGTGGGTAAAAAAAAATCTAAAATTAAAAAAGTTTATTTTTGCGGTCGAATGGCGAGTTTAAGTCACCAGACGCCATTTTCCCGACTGCTGGAATGGCAAACTATAGGCCTACTCACAGAAAAATGGGGAAAAAATTCGACCTCAAAGGGTTAACTCTGACATCATAGAGCAGACGATATACAATAAACAAAACGTTCCGTATAAATCTTGTAGGGTTCCAGGTTTGCTATGTTAGAACAGAGTGTTATACTATATAGTGTATAAGGTCAAATTGAAAATTGAAGAGAATTCAACCATAACCAATGCTAGTGCAGAGTTACGTAAATGACCGAAGGGAAGAGAATGCAACCATAGAGCTATTCAACCAGGCAATTTAACCAATGCTAGTGCAGAGTTACATAAATGACCGAAGGGAAGAGAATGCAACCATAGAGCTATTCAACCAGGCAATTTAACCAATGCTAGTGCAGAGTTACATAAATGACCGAAGGGAAGAGAATGCAACCATAGAGCTATTCAACCAGGCAATTTAACCAATGCTAGTGCAGAGTTACATAAATGACCGAAGGGCAGAGAATGCAACCATAGAGCTATTCAACCATGCAATTTAACCAATGCTAGTGCAGAGTTACGTAAATGACCGAAGGGAAGAAAATGCAACCATAGAGCTATTCAACCAGGCAATTTAACCAATGCTAGTGCAGAGTTACATAAATGACCGAAGGGAAGAGAATGCAACCATAGAGCTATTCAACCAGGCAATTTAACCAATGCTAGTGCAGAGTTACATAAATGACCGAAGGGCAGAGAATGCAACCATAGAGCTATTCAACCATGCAATTTAACCAATGCTAGTGCAGAGTTACGTAAATGACCGAAGGGAAGAGAATGCAACCATAGAGCTATTCAACCAGGCAATTTAACCAATGCTAGTGCAGAGTTACATAAATGACCGAAGGGAAGAGAATGCAACCATAGAGCTATTCAACCATGCAATTTAACCAATGCTAGTGCAGAGTTACGTAAATGACCGAAGGGAAGAGAATGCAACCATAGAGGGTTAAGTCGTAGCCATATTTATACAAAGGCAAGAAACATCAATCAATCTTCATGGAAGTTTTGCGGAGTTTTCTATTCCAAAGCTAGGTTTAACTTCCAAAGCTGGACTTTACATATAGGGTGGAATAGAAACGCAATCAATATTGATAGAAGTTTAACAGGATTTCTCAATAGTCAATAGTGTTAAATTAGATTAAGCAGAGTGGTATAGAAGGCCACAGTGAGGAGAATGCAACTATAGAGGTCGAGTCGCTGGCCCTGGAGCGCCCACGGTCGATTGAGCCTCAAAATGGCGACTATTGATCAAGGCGAGTCGTGGCGGTGGCGCTCTGCGACTCTGAGGTTCCGGGAACTGGTCCTGCTTGCGATTACAAACTACAAACCAAACATACATAGAATGTAGTTACATTCTATGTATGTTTGGTTATTTAGAGTCAATTGTATTTAATATTACATGACGAGTTCGTCATGTAATTTAAATTGGTTGTAGTTGTATGTGTCAATGGCTAGTAATGTCTTTTTAAAGTGAAAAAAAATGCAACAGTTAATTTAAATTCATGATACGATTTACAGTATTTGCAAACATGTTCATGGGTAAAACCACCTAATACTGTATAACAGCGAATCGTTACCCCTTTCAATTAATTGCAATGTCTCTACACGCTCTGAATTATAAACATAATTATAATAATGCAATGCTTAAATAAAGTACCTGGGGACCAAGCTTTGCTCGGGAGAAATCATTTGTTTACTCTGAAAGCAGTCTAGTGGTATAACAGATACATTTATCCATTCCCAAACTTCACACTGCTCGCCTTTACTACTTCCTTCACCACTTCCTAGGTCGCGGACCTATTTTCCTCCCTTCCCACAGCATTTTAGGATTGCAGATACCTTAGTCTAATCGTCATAAACAGATCCCACACTCTGCACTGCTAGCCTTGACTACAATGTATCGAGTAATCTTCAGTATAATCATAGTCAAAGGTATAATCTTTGCTCAATAGTAACAAGTGA
Organism: Macrosteles quadrilineatus; assembly: GCF_028750875.1. NCBI lineage: Eukaryota > Metazoa > Arthropoda > Insecta > Hemiptera > Cicadellidae > Macrosteles > Macrosteles quadrilineatus. The sequence goes on along the minus strand of NW_026542596.1, from coordinate 100,103,927 downwards.
TGTTTTTCCTTTTGTTCTGTATTTTGTAATTTGCTAGTATACTGTGGGTAGATGGCTTATAATGAACACATGTTACAACTTAAAAGCCTTTTGTTTACTTTTTCTTATTATTTAATTCAACCCATACGACTAATGTAAAAAATGCGACTTTCAGTTTCATTTTTCTACGTAATTAGATTTTTGTTGGCAGTTCTAACTGCAGTAAACTCGATTTTAGGCAAGAAATAAAATACAACTTACAACATTTGAAGAAAATCGTCGAAGCCGTTTCCGAGATCTTTGTGCTAACATACATACATGCAAACATTGCTCATATTAAAGTATAGGAAAAAGTTCAAAAAGGCCAATATATAATAAATTGTTTTAATCACTGTATAGTTATAATATGTACAAATTTGTGCATAAGGGTCTACGGAAAATGCCACAAACAAGATGGTATCTTGTACACAAACCACAATCCACATTGTACGAACACATTGTACAATGAGCAGTGTTGAAAATTGATTGCACATAAACCATTGCACCAGTGAATTGCCGCATATTATATAGCATTTTACATTGTATTAAAACCCGCCTCCATTTCATCAGATAAATATTTCAATATTCTCACGTTGAAGCTTGTATACATTAAAAATACCTTGTCATCACTCCGTAAAGAAAGGAGCTATTTTCGATAACATCTGACATCAAAAAAAGTAAATACCTATTGTTTCCTAAAATTGAAATCAGGTGTTAAAATAATACAAATGGAACTGAATTAGAATAAGCTAGTTTTGCTGCATTTTTAGTTTGCAGTGTGTGTTTACTACATATTAAACATAACATAACCTTGAACTTGAACTATTATTTTTACGTTGTTATGTAGGTTTCGGTTTCATATAACATATTCGCATTAAAATGATGTTAGTTAGGAAATATAACAGTTTTTATTTTACCGTTCGTTTATTCAGTAGACCTATTATATTACAGTATATCTATGTGAGCATTTTTGCGACGTGATGAAAAATATCGTTCATAACTTGTACCGAAAATGATTTGCCTGTACTTGCTCCCATTATTCCCTTCCTCGGCTTCGCCTCTTCCGTGAAAATAAATCTCACATTCACATTTTTCACTCGCCACGTACTTTAAATTTGGGGTCCCGGGTTTCCCTCACACATGAAACTTGTGCGCCCATCGAAAAATGTTTTTTTTTGGTACTAGTAATGGATTACACTATTTACGGATCGTTAAAATGCAGATTTGATTGAATGGCCACTGTTCATACTGTAAACTACTGTAATCCCGAGTTTAAATCCTGCTTATTGTATGTCGACATAGATTCTGATGAAATTCTGGGATTAATAGCTTGTACTTAATACATCAGAAAACTTTGAACAAAATTCATCCGAATCTGGTTGTGAACCAAAGCTGTGATAACCAACTGTTTAAATAATTGTTGTTTTGTATTTTGGTCTTAAAATGAGTGAAGAATTGTACTTTAACACATTTACTCTGAATTCAATTATTTATTGCAGTTTTCGTCAGTAATAAAAAAACCATAGAAAATTACCAGCTACGGGTGGGTCGCCTTAGTGGGAAGACGAATAACTGATTGAAACATTTGGTTTATTTTAGAAAAGGATGATTGGCACTTTATTTTTGAGCTAGTGACACAGTTAAGGTCCAGTCAGGCTCCAAAGTTACTTTTAAGACATCTTGTTATAAACTAAGCAAAACAAAAAGCTTAGCGTAATATGATGTTTTTTGTGAAAATGTAATTCACTGGTGCACCGGTTGGACCCAACCTAATAACAAATATGTACACCGATGTACACCGATTATGGGCAAAAGACAAAATAAATAATAAAATAAATAGGTAGAAGACAAAATGTATAGATCTAAAACTAAAACGCTTCGATGAAAACGCCAACAAACCAGTTGGTTCTCGCAGGAAAGATGTGGAGTGGCGTCGCCATATATACAGAGCTTCCGCGCATAGCTCGTAGGAGGACCGATGCTGCTAGGTGTCGAAAGAGATTCACTTCTCTACCTTGCTTCATATAACTGATACCAATAGGACCCATCTAATGGCGATCTGATTTGGATATTTACACCTCAGTAGCGGACTTTGTTCTCCTTTTTTTAGTTGCAATCCGCAACATATTAGCGAATTTCCCCCCGAATAGCTGTAGAATACTTTAATATCACATAATTATTAACATCTTTTAACATTGGAAGAATACGTTTATCGTTGTATTCTAAAGCCCCGGTGATAGTGTACACAGTCCCAACCCCGAGTAGTACTTCGACAGCGCAAGGCATCAAATGTACGAATTCACAGCCCAAACGAGTTAACTTAAAACATTTTTTTGAATTCCAACACACAGATAAATTTTCCCCAAAAACAAACAGCTATTTTTAAAATTTAAGAAATTATTTTAAATAGCTAGTGATTTATTATCTTATTTTTCCAAACCTGAATGCCAAATTTGGTGAGTATCGCATTCCTGTGAACTGGGACAAAAGTTAGTACTTTCAAGCTCCATATCTCGCTTGGTATTCAAAATAAATAATTTTGTCTTATATATTTGTATCTTTAATTTTTAGCACAATTGAACAATAACAAAAAATAAGACATCACATTTTTGACCAAATACCCTTAAAGGAATAAGCTATTACCGTTGGTCTCATGGTAAGACCTGGATCCGGGACCGATTTCCTTTTGCATTTCGAGGTCCCCAGAGGCCAAAACACCATCCGTTCGAATTCATATGTATATTTTTTATTTTGATGTTCACGAAATAGGGCTATTATTATATTAAGGCAGTAAATAAAAAAAATCTTTATTTGCAAGCGAGTTTCATTACCAAAATGGTTTCCAAACTAACTAAAATCTCTAACAACTAAACTAGCCTAATATCTACGGTGACAGATCTCCTCCCTTTCCGCCTCTCACTGAAGAAATTGAGGCTCTCCCAGCGTGAGCACTTTGTGGACCAGGAAGCAGGTAAGCTTTCAGCATATACCATCCATTGGAATTAGCTTAGCAGCATCCCGGAAGGAGGACACGTGGCCAAAGCGATTAAGGCCACAACGAACCGTATAACAGAATTTTGAATACTCTGAACTCTTTCCATATTCTCCTTAGAGATGCTGCTTCCATATGCAGGAAAGCAATTAGGAGGACCAAGGACCGCATGAGTTGCGTTATGGCATATTCCGGCAGGAGAGTTTTGAATCTGCTAGACCTCTCAGTCTATCCACTATTGAACTGCAGATGTGACGTGGTCAGAAAAAGAGTGTTGACAGTGTCGCAAGCAGACAATCTCATGCCATCAAGGGTGACTTGCTTCCATAGCAGATTTACTCAATTCCTGCATCATAATGTGTGGTCCAGTATGCATGACAACACACTTGTCAAAACTCAATCTAAAGCCGCGTTTACACCAAAGTCTTCCACTAGTTGCTTTTTATATGAAATACAGCGACTTTTTCTGTCGTCCACCAGTGGAGAGAAAGGTCTTCCAATAAATTTTGGTTTCCCGCGGAGAGTTGGTAAAGATCAAAGAAAGTGTACAACAAAATGTGGAAGACTAGTTGTAGCCTACGCGCTTTGCTCAAGCAACTTGTGAAGAAATGTTCGCTCTGGCCCTCCACGCACCCCGGGTGTGACGTCGGGCGGTAGCCTATTCTTTGGCAACAAGTTTCTCTGAATTAATAAAGAGCAACTTTTGGGTTTTCACAAAAAATCTTCCTACATTTGTTCAGAGCAACAGTTAGTAACAGTTAGTGTAAGCTTTTAGTTGTAAACTTTTGGTTGTGAGCTTTTTGTTGTCAACTTTGGTGTAAACTTAAGGCCACTTAAGGCCATTCATGACAGACCATTGCAAAGTGTTGTGCAAATCAGCATTGATGAGCCCAGTTGTTGCTGCTGATGCCATGTCTAGCCTGTAGTTGGCAGTCACAGCATGTCGGTTAGCACGGTAATATAACCACAAAAATGATCCAAGTTTGTTAAATTTGGTATAAAATTAAAATTTATAATTTACAATTATTATTGGCACGTACTATAAGAAAATGAGTGCAGCAAAAGTAAAATAAGTGCGGTAAAAGTAAGAAAACGCATAACTACTTTGCGTGCTTAGTAACAAGTTTCCTACCGCAATAGTAGGCTACAACATTTTTCATTCATATAGACCAGCGACGCACATATGCGACGTCTAGTCACATTGAAATAGACCGACAACACATATTTGCTATAGACCTGGCGTCGCAATTATGCGACATTACAAAAGGCTATCAAAAATATAAAATACCCCCGCTGCAGCAAACCTGCCGACTAGGTTTGCTGCTACAAGGAAACTAATAAAGTGTCTTTTTAGTAAAATATTAATAGCTTAATATAAAAGAAATAAATTTGCCAAGTTTGATCAAAATATAGGTATCCGCAAACAACCAAACTACAACATTTTACAGTATTCTACATAATAATAGCATGGGGATTTTAAATTTAAAATTTTTTGTTATTTCTCCTTTACCAATAGGCCTAACGGTACAAAAACACTGTGATACCTATACAAAATTATTAGTTTTTTAAGCTCTTTAAAAAAATTTATATTTTAAAATACTGCACAACGAGAAGTTTCGTGTAACTCAATGACTCGAACGTATCATGTGGTGATTATCGTACCTCTCTGTGGTGATACTGATACATAAAATAATTCCATACAGTTCGATGGCAATCTTAATCCCCTGATACATGACTACATCCCCCGCAGCCAATAGCAGCGCGCCCTCTCCCCCCTCCCGCCGGCGAGGCCCTGATTGGCCCGGCAGTGCGGGCTCCTGGTCACCCAGCTCTTGTTCCTACTTCACTCTGTCGCCCTGATACCTCGCCGCGCTTGTGACGGTACTGCACAACCCTTTCGTTGCACACCCACGCTCACTTCCGGTCCCTACACACACACACACTAATGTACCAACTCACACTATCGCAACTGTTGTCGATGCCGTGCCGAGCTGTTGTTTCTGTCTCTCTTTCCCTCTTCCCCTCTCTCTCTGACGCGCTGCGCTCCATACTGTCTGTCGTAATCCAGGGAGAAACTTGGATTTCGTTTGTATTTATTTATTGTTGTATTTCCCATTGTTTTGATAGTCACTACAGACCTTTTATTAGTGTATTTCGAGATAAACCATTTGATATGTGTTGCGTTAAGCGTGTTAGGCGGGTCTTTTGTACCTTGGTTTAAAACTCCATTCTGTCGTGATCCAAAGAGAAACTCTGCTTTCATTAAATGTTGTGTTGGTTATTGTCTTATTTCCTACTGACATTCCCCTCATTAGTCGTTACAGACTCATTATTATTGTGAATTTTTGTGAAAGCCTAGCATTTTTAAATTCGTGAAGTGTCGTTTTTATTTTGTTGTAGGCAAAAGTTATCATTCCATATTTTTTAGCTCAGGTAATTAGTTAAGTTTGCGGAGTAGAAATTTTCCGAATGCGCTAGATAGAAGAATATATACTTCATATTTTGAGTTGTTTTGTCTCTGGATCACAGAACAAACTATAAAAGATATAAAATTTAACAGAGTACTGCCAGAGTGTTCCTGTTACTGTAGTCCTTACGGATTACGCGTTTCGAGGAGCTTAAGTCCTCATCATCAGATTTTGTACAAGAAACACATCTATCACTTCGAAAAGGTCGTCAAAAGTTTAAATTCAAAACACGGACACATAATAAATAAACACGTTTTACAAACAATTACGGGTAGGCCTAACGGCAAAAACTTAAAATGTCCGACCGCACAGTTGTAGGTTAAAGTCATGTAAAATTATTCGTTATCAGTTAAATTAATGTAATTATCAGTTAAATTATTCGTCTTTTGATGGCCTGCGGGGCAAAGCCCGAGGACTTTTGTTACAGGAATTTGTGAAAGGGGGCGTCTACACAAAAAATACTTAATTTTGACACCTCGTTTGTAAAGATCCGTAAATTAATAATGGAGGAGTAGTGTTTCGTAGAAATCGCCTACAGTTTATTAGCTTTTGTTTCGTAGAAATCGCCTACAGTTTATTAGCTTTTTAGTCTATTAGTCTCGTCTGTCTTTGATATTTATTACAGTAGATTTAATTTTTGTGATATGTTTGTAATTGATTTGTGGGCTTTGAGAGAATTGCACAAATGTTCTCATAATTTATAAGGTATTTTCTTAAATTTTGTACATTTTGTACATCACATTTCAAAAAACTCAGTTCTGGTATCTTCGTTTTACGTAACCTCAGGAACAATGAGAATCTGGAGATAATGTTGACGGCATACTATGGGCTCATTTATCCCCACTTAGCATACGCCGTTCCTATATGGGGATGTGAGTGCCAGCAAACTAAAATGTTGTTTAAACTCCAAAAAATGGCTGTGAGAACTATTTTCTCTCTAAAAAAGCGCAAATCCTGCCGACAATATTTTTTTAGTTCAAAGATTTTGACATTCCCATCCATTTACATTCTTGAATCTTTAACATTTGTGAAACAGGAATTTTCTAAATTTGATTTTTCTGTAAAAAACCAATACACATTGCGCAATTCACACACATTACCTATTCCTAAACATTCAACAACATTCTTCAAGAAACACTTACTGTACAATGGCATAACACTTTTTAATTCACTTCCACTTTTTCTTAAACTTGAACCAAACCTGTTAAAATTTAAAAGACAATTAAAATCTTTGTTGATTAACTTTTCCTGTTATAGCGTCCAAGAATTTACATCTAAACTCAGTTCCATTAATAGTGATGCAAATACTTATATATAAATCTGCACCACTGTATATTGTATAAGATTGTATATTTGTAAATAGTTCTTAAGTACATGAATCCAACTTTTATTTCATTTTGACTTAGCCAATACAACTTGTATATTGTTAATTCTGGCTGAATAAATGATTTGATTTGATTTGATTTAATTATAATTACAGGGTCTGACTCAATTTTTAGATGATTCGGCAAAGCATTGAAGAGCAGGATTCCGTTATAATATATCTATTATTACGCAGCAGTTGAGCATGTTATATAGCTCAACTGCCGAGGAGTTGGAAATAAAATCTTTTACTGATGCAAATTATACTAAGTAGTGGTTTGACTTCAAGACTTCAATCTACTTAACCTCAATCCCGACATAACTGAATTGCTCCGTTTTTAAATCCAAGGCAATCCTTATACAAACATCCTTCTAAACGATGTATAAATTGAGTCTTCAGACAGCGTAAAATTCTTTGGTCTAATGTTAGACAAAAACCCCAGATTTCATGACCATGTCGACAATGTATGCATGAGAGTGGGTTCTGGCATCTTCCATTTGGCAACTATCACATTTCTCCGATCAGAATGTCCTTCTGACAGCCTATTATGGTGTCACCTTCCCTCATTTGATCTATGCAGAACCACAGAAAACATTCTCGGTTATAGTAGTATGTTTTCTGTGGCAGTACCGACATGGGGATGCGAGAATGATAGAACTAGATTTTTACTTCGACTCCAAAAGAGAGCAAGTCAAACTATCTTTAAAATCAGTTCAAGAAATTCTTGTAAAGATTTCTTTTTATGTTCAAAAATTTTATCTTTTCCTTGCTTGTACATTCTTGAGTCACTCTCTCTTTTGAAAAACAACTTCTCTATCTTTGCAACTCCCAGATCTTGCCCATATTCTCTGCGAAAAAGCCTCAATCTCCAGATACCCTACCTAACCTAAGCATTCTACCACTTTAAATAAAAGAAAAACATCTATATTATAACGTAATCCTGCTCTTCAATGCTTTGCAGAATCATATAAAAACTGAGTCAGAAACTGTAAATAAAAAAAAATCTCCGGAAATTACTAATAGCCTATCTAAATGCTACTACCGTGTCGTGAGTTATTGCAGGCATAGGCATAATGAGTGCATTTCCAAACAAAATGTAAAATATAAACCCAATGCAAGCTTATGGCATGTAGGATAAGGTACGTTGTATATATTGTATGTATTATTGTAATTGACGTAACCAATACACGTAACTTATGTCAATCTGGTTAAACAAATGTCATACGACTTATAAATGAAAAATGCAAAGTTAGGACTTGCAAGTCCTCTCTACCACTTGCCCTCTCATAACAATCAGCTAA